>NC_056741.1:308827258-308852258 GCF_019279795.1 Protopterus annectens | reverse complement strand
CATGGAAAACATTACAATACAAAAAATAAGAAGACTAAGAGGAAAAGTAGAAAAGGAGATTAGTAATGGGGAATTTAAAGAAATAGAAACTGAGGTTATGAAGTACCTACAAAGTGAAGGATTCAGTGTAGAAAATTGAATGCAGAAAACATCACAACAGGATAGAGCAATGGATATCCAAATTAAGAAGAAACTAGTGGAACGGGAAGCAATTGTTCAGGTGCCATATCAAGATACTTTGGAGCCTTCCACAGGAAATCAGTATAAACATTCACTTGAAGCTAGACAGCAAGGGTAGGAAGAGGAAACTGTGGAAACTCTGATGCAGTCAATGTTGAGGACTGATAGGCCAGTTGAATTCCCATATGGCAGAGCAACAGATGGCACAGGATGAAATTGAAGAGAATGTGCCACAGGAAGATGCTACAGAACTTTCTATAGAATGCCCACAGGAAACAGAAAACAAGGGATGTGCCCTCAGTTTGGAAGAACATGAGCTAAGAGAAGAGTTGCTTGATTTAATAGACATGAATATATATATTATGATCAATGAGAGAACTAGAGTGCAGAAGGTCAATAAAACCCAAAAAGTCGGAAGCCTGATAAAACAAATGAATGCAGTAATTAGAACTGTCCATAGAGATCCATGGGGTGTAACAGATGTAAACAGGATATATTATTGTGCTGCTAAATTAATAACTGATAAGTTCTACCTGAAGAATACAGGGCAGTGAGGGAAAGGAAGGGAGAAATTGAATACCATCATAGAAGTATCGAATAGAGAAAACTTTAAAGAAATTAAGACAAGAAGTATCACTGTTGGAAAACTATAGAAGTGGGAATAAATCAACAACAATACTAAGAAAGATAGTTGTGATTAAAGCAAGGCACAGTATTAGAACAGACCAGGATCTATCATGCACTATCACAAATAAACTAAAATTTTCAGCACAAGCAGAAAAACTTAGAAGGTACATCGATAAATATAAAGGAAAGGTACAAGATAAGCAATTTATTGATGACCCAAAAATGTTTTACAGGGAATTTGGAAATAAGGTAAAAGGAATTGAAAGACCGCCATAAAAAGAGGAAGTAGATACATTTTGGAGAAGTATCTACGAAGATCCTGTGGAACATAACAAAGATGCTAAATGGATAGAACAAGTTAAAGAAAGAACAAGACATTTAAAGGTGCAGGATATGAAATGGGATGAAGTAACAGCCAGAGAGATTGAGTCAAAGTTAAGAAAAACCTCTAATTGGAAAACCCCAGGCCCAGATGCAGTACCTAACTTTTGGTTAAAAGTATTAACATCTTTGCATGAGGATTTAGCCATGAGTACCAACTATTTATATGCACACCATGAGCAGGCAACAACCTGGCTAACAACAAGCAAAACAATGCTCCTTCTTAAGAGTGAACCTGCAAGCTACCCTAAAAATTATAGACCAATAACTTGCCTTTTGACGATGTATAAACCATACATGGGAATTTATGCTGACAGAGTTTATCGTCATTTAGAAGAAAACTCAATTATGGCAGTCGAACAAAAGGGCAATAAAAGAAGTCATATGGGACAAAGGATCATTTGTTGTTCAATAAAGTCATACTGGAGAACTGTAAAAAGGGGAAGAATTTAAGTATAGCATGGATTGACTATAAAAAAGCATTTGATAGTATTCCATATTCATGGATAAAAGAGTGCTTAAAAATGTATAAGATACAGCCTGCACTGATTGACTACATTACAGTGACCATGAAACAGTGGCAGACCACTTTGCAATTAAGCTATGATAAAGGACAGATTATTATCCCAGGGATAAAAATTTAAAGAGGAATATTCCAGGGTGACTCTGTCACTGCTGCTATTCTGCCTTGCTATTAACCCATTAAGCTGTTTACTTAACAACTTAGGCCATGGCTACAATTTGGCTCCTAAAAAACAACAAAGTGTAAAGGCTTCTCATCTTCTCTTTGTTGATGATTTAAAACTGTATAGCTCATTTGATGAGGAGCTGAAAGCACAGATGCAGGTTGTCAAAACTTTTTCAGATGATATAAGAATATCTTTAGTCTTGATAAGTGTGCAAAAGCAACCTTTAAAGCAGGAAAACTGCAGCACCAGGAAAACATCAGTTTGGGACAAGAATGTGATATAAAAGAACTTGAGCAAGAGGGAGTATATAAATATTTGGGAATTGATGAAGGATGAACAATAAAACATGAACAAATGCAAATAAAACTTACTAAGAAATATTTTAGAAGACTTAAATTAATTCTGAAAACAGCTCTGACATCTAGGAACAAAATCCAGGCTATAAACCAATTTACTCTACCTGTCCTAACTTACAGTTTTGAAGTGATTGATTGGCCCCAAAACGTGTTGGATATATTAGATAGAAAACAAGAAGGATGCTTCATGCTCATCAAATGATTGATAAAAATCAGTGTATACCAATATTATATATTCCCTGTTCCATAGGAGGGATGGGCCTCCTTGAAATTAATTAAATGTGTAGATCTGCAATTGTAGGACTCCACACATATCTGCTGAACTCACAAGACCCAAATGTAGAAGTTTTGAAACATGAGGAGAATAAATCTAAGATGACTTTTCTGCTTAATTTAGCAGAAGCATATTGGCGTCAAGCAGCAATGGAAATCAAACCAGAAGTAGACAAAAATCAGGCAGCAACTGAATGTGCCAAAAAACAAAAGAAAGAATATAAGGTGAAGGACCAGATGAGAAGACAAGAAATGTGGAAAAAGCATAAATATAGTTGCAAGTATAGAAAACTTCTGGAAGAACCTCATGTTGATCAGGAACAAACACAGGAATGGTTAAGGAGAGGCAAATTCAAACCAAGAATTGGTTTAATCTGCTGTAGCCTACACAAAAGCACTCTACAAGTACTTACATGAGTGCATGGACCGTGCTATTCTGAATAAAACCAAGACCAATTCCTCCAAAAAAAGGAAACCAGTCTGGTGGACCCCGGCCATAAACAAACTCTATAATAGAAGGAAGAAATTATTACAAAAAAGAGTAAAAACCCAGAAATGGAGGAACACCCTGAGCAACCTTAGCAAAAAGTTAAGATCCCTTATAAAATCCTCAAAGGCGAGCTTTGAAAGAAAAATTGCAATGGACACCAAAGACAACCACAAAGCATTTTTTGGCTATGTCAAGAACCTAAATGGCAACTCTCAGATCTGCTCTGAGCTACAGCATAATGGTTCAAAATTCATGGAACTAACTGATATCACCAATATACTGGCAGATAGGTTCAGTGCAAACTTTACCCCACCCTCACCCCCTAAAGGGCCCATATCTATACCAGAAGATTGCGCTGCCCCCATAATCATGAACACCCAGGTGGAAATGGCACTTTCAAAAGCAAAAAACACTGCATCCATGGGATCAGACAGCATCCCAGGCTGCATGATACATGAACTCCAAAATGAACTAATCCCTCACCTGAATACCATGTTCAACCACAGTCTCTCCTCAGGCTACATGCCCACTGAGTGGCGCAGGCAATGGTTGTCCCACATTACAAAGGAGGAGCCACCACAGACCCTGGGAACTATCACTCCATAAGCCTGATGAGCCTCGTCTGTAAGGCCATGGAGCACATCATCATGGAACTCATAAACAACAACATTGGGAACCTACAAACCCTAGACCCTACCCAGTTTGGTTTCATAAAGGGCAGGTCATGTCTCCTAAACCTGGTTTACTTCTTTGAGACGGTCACCAAAGCAATCAATGAGGGAATGGTGGTCCACATTGCATACCTTTACCTTGCAAAAGCCTTTGATACTATTCCCCACTCAGGAATTATAGACAAATTCATTAACCTAAATGTAAACCCCTACATTACCAGATGGGTTGCTAACTGGCTCACAGACAGAACTCATACAGTGAAAATAGGAAATGCTAGGTCCGACTCCTAACCTGTGACAAGTGGAGTACCCCAGGGCTTAGTCTTGGGACCTCTCCTGTTCAGTATTTACTTCTCTGAGGTACAAGCAAACACAGAGGGACTATGGCTTAAAAAGTTCACAGATGACTGCAAACTGGGCGCCATAATTGAGACTCCTACTGATGTAGATATACTTCAAAAGGGGCTCATTGAAACAGATGCATGGTGCCAAAATCATGGCCTCAAGCTAAATGCCAAAAAGTGCATTGTCATCCCCTTCGGGAAAAAACAAGTACCTATGAATTACCACATAGGTGGTAGCTCACTTAATACAGAGAGTGTGATAAGAGACCTAGGGACCCAGGTGGATAGTAACCCCTCCTTTGATAACCACATCACTAAAGTGGTTAGAAAATCCTTCTACATGGCCCACCTTATCACGAAGGGGTTTGCATCTAGAAAAAAGAGAAAGTTATTGTCCCCCTCTACTCATCACTCATTAGACCCATTATTGAGTACAATGCCCCATTCGGGTAGCCCCTTACTAGACACCTGCAACAACTGGAGAGGCCTCAAAAATACCTCACCAAGAGGATAACAGGTCTAAAACATATGCCCTATGCCACCAGGCTAAAAGAACTGCAACTGTACTCAGCTGCATACCGGCTACTCAGAGGTGATCTCTGACTGACACACAAGGCTATGTCTAACCCCAAACTGCTGGAAATGCTCCACCTAAGGAAAACCCAATCTACCCAAGCTATATGCTCTAAGGACCTAAACCTGACATCAACAATAAACAGGACTTGGAGGGACAGATTTGTGTCCCAGAGACTCCCTTTGCTTTAGAATAAGGTCCCCATATATGTGAGGCAGGTGCTCTTCAAGAAGAATCATAATGAGTGGATGTGGAACAGGAAATTCACCCTGGGAATCACTTCTGTGGCTCTGCTTGACAGAGGAGCAGGTAAATAAACCACGTGGGATGCGCAAGCTGAAACATTTTGGCTAGGCTTATTATGCCCTAGGGCCAGTAGCCTAGTACCTACCTATGAACCTATGAACCTATAAGAAATGAAAGGTTAATATTGACAGCCCAAGATAGTGGGCCATGTACACACTGGTTTACAAAGTCCATTGAACATGTGGGAGAAATAGACAAATGTAGGTTTTGTAAAACCGAATTGGAAACAGTCGCACATCTCATTGCTGGTTGTGACATACTAATGGCAGAAGGACTGTATACTGAAAGGCATAATAATGTGGCAAGACTGTTGCAATGGAGATTGTGCAAACATTATGGTATTGAAGTGGCTGAAAAACACTGGAAACATGAGCCACAAAGCATCATAGAAAATGATGAAGGTTTTATCACAAGGGATCACCCATTGCCAACAGTTCAAAAGAAAGATGCTAGAAAACCGGATATAGTGGTCCAAGAAAAGAAGACAAAAATAGCATTGATCATTGACATTGCTACACCCAGTGACTACAGTGTCTTGCGTACAGAGAGACACAAAATCAGAAAATATCAGAATCTGCAGGCAAAAATGAGAGCAATGCAGAAGAAAGATACCCAGACGGTTCCAATAGTAGTTGGAGCAACGGGTCTTATAAAAAAGAGTCTACAGTCATATTTAAATATGTTACCAATCCATGTAACCCTGTATGAATTGCAGAAGGAGTCATTACTGGGCACATTGCGAGTACTGCAAAGAGCACTTTTGGCTGACATCAAAGATTGAAACAATACTAACTTCATGAAGTTTAATCATACTTTGACTTAGGAATGGGGTCCATTCCCATCATAGTATTAGAAACCCAAATAATTTGGAGAAATTTAAAAAAAAAAAAAAAAGAGTATATTGGTTACATGTATAAATCTGCAATTTTAGGACTGCATACATATCTGCTGACTTCATAAGACCCAAATCATAGTGAAAGTTTTATAACGTGAGGAAAATAAGTCTAAGATGACTTCCCTGCTTAGTTTGGCAGAAGCATATCGAAGTCAAGTGGGAATGGAAATCAAACCAGAAGTAGATAAAAATCAGGCAGCAACTGAATGTGCCAAAAAAAAAACAAAAAAACAAAAACAAAAGAAAGAATATAAGGTGAAGGACCAGATGAAAAGGCAAGAAATGTGGAAAACTCTGGGAACAACCTCATGTTGATCAGGATCGAATGCAGCAATGGTTAAGGAGAGGTGAATTTAAACCAAAAGACGAAAGGTTAATATTGGCAGCCCAAGACAGTGGACTAGATACACATTGGCTACAAAGTCCATTGAACATGTGGGAGAAACAGACCAATGCAGGTTTTGTAAAACAGAATAGGAAACAATCACACATCTTGTTGCTGGGTGGGATACACTAATGGCAGGAGGACTGTATACTGAAAGGCATAATAATGTGGCAAGACTGTTGCAGGGAGGATTGTGCAAACATTATAATATTGTAGTTGATAAACATGGGAAACATGAGCTACAAAGCATTATAGAAAATGATGAAGGTTATATTACATGGGATCACCCATTACCAACAGTTCAAAAAATAGATGCGAGAAAACCAGATATTGTAGTCCATGAAAAGAAGACAAAAGTAACATTGATCATTGAAATGACTACACCCACTAACTTCATTGTCTTATGTACAGAGAGACACAAAGTCATAAAATATCTGGATTTACAGGCAGAAATGAGGGCAATGTGGAAGAAGGATACCTAGACAGATCCAATAGTAGTAGGATCAATGGGTCTTATAAAAAGAATTTACAATCATACTTAAATATGTTACCAATACATGTAACTCTGTATGAATTGCAGAAGGAGTCAATACTGGACACATTGCAGGTGCTGCAAAGAGCTCTTCTGGCTAACATCAAAGACTGAAATGAGACACTGGCACTTTCCCACCTATTTGTTGTAAAGAGAGGAATTTTCAGGAATGGGTAGTGGAAATTATTCAGGAACTTTTAGAGAAGATAGAAATTTCTTCTGAAAATATAGCTATGGAGTGGGATAAAATTAAAGTAAAGTTTAAAAATAGGGTGGAAATAAAAGAAAGGGATATATGGTTATGAAGTAACAAGAATTATTTAGAGGGACTGACAAATGTTAAAGTATTGCAGAATAGGGGGAAATCTCACAGAATAAGAAGAGAAGCAACTACAGAATGCTAAACAGAAAATAAGAGATTACCTTGATAATATGCATGAGTTTAGAAAGATTGCTGTTAAGCAACTGTTTTTTGATAATAACTCTAGAGTGCAAAACATTTAGCAAAATGACTCAGGCAACAGAAATTAGAAAGGGTCGTTAGAAAAATATGTATTAATGTGTGTATTAGTAATATACTTAGTGCATTTAAAGCTTGAAAAGGGTTAACACATTTATTCTATTTCATACTGCATAAATCTGTACAAACTGCAGTTGCTTTCTGACCTTGTATTATTAGCTAAAATCTTGCTTGTGCCTTGGAAATTTACTGAAAAAAATTTATACTTCTTACTAGTTTATTGAATAAGTTGTAAGAAGGATTTATTGGGCAAGCATTACTTAGATTAGATATTAAACACCAGACTATAGTATCAGGAATGGTATCCGCAACAAGATAGTTTTTAATAATATTTTTATATTTAATGTTCTTCAGGTATGGTATTCATACTTGTATTTGGTTTAAAGCATGCAAGATATTTATTTACAACAAGGAAGGTTTCAAGTATTTTATGTATTGTCAGTCATCAGATTTTGTTTGTGTTTGAGGGCGAACATATGTAAGATACTATTCTGCTTTAACGTAACCATGGAAATGCACAATGGCTAAATGCACTTTATTTTTATTGGTTGTAATAGTGTATTTTAAGCAAGGATATCCTTGAGTCCGCTGATTGTCTGAAGAAGGCTGAATATTTGATTTAGCCGAAAGCGCTAACATCACATTTGTATTAATTAAACGCCAGTTATTTGAAGTAATCTCTTATCGTGTTCTCGTTCGTTGATCTGTGGATTTTGTGCTTCAACTGTTTTTTCGTTAGTGTATAGTTGGTGTAATGGCGAGCGGAACCGGAGATACTTCGTTGGTTTTAACCACTCAGCGGAACAGTGGGGATAACGTAGCGGATACCTCTAACAACAACTTAACCACTTTAGTGGAACTGTTACTGGGTAGGATGGATGCTCTCACACAAAAAGTCGACGCAATGTCAGCGCTGACTTCTACCCAAGAAAACAGACCTTCTGGTGTAACTACATCGCAACAGAGCGATAGCGACAGTGATTTCTTTATCCCGAATGGGCAGCAATCACCTACAAATAGAACAACTAATCGTGGACCTACCCCAATTGACGGAGGTACATCAGGCTCTAATGAGCAGGTTCGTGCTGGACACACACCGATTGGGGTACTGCATCCAGGTAACAACAATGTTAATTCCAGCAATAATATAAACAATTCATTGAATTCCAATAAGCAAGGAATTCCAACCATGGCCGATTTTCTGGTTAACAATAACTTTTTTAGCCAGGGGTATAGACCATGTATTGGACTTGATACGAACCACATGCCTGAATTCAATTCACTAGGTGACAAGATTGAAGAATTCGATAACAAATTATATAAATATAAAAAGTTACAACTTGAGGTTGCATACCTCAACGAGTGTGTCAAAAATAACATTGTGCCAAAAGGTTTGCGACAATGGCGCTTCCCATCTGGGTTGGTGGAAAATTCACCTTTCCACCAAGAACTTTTAGATCTATTTGATCGACAGGGTATAGAATTTCTCCAGGCACTTATAGCCTTTTATTCCAAAGACATTGGGATTTTGGCATCAGATTTAAATGCTTTGGAGAAAAATATTACAACTAATGGTGAATTCTTGCGATACAAATATGATTATTGTCGCATCTTTTCTAGTATAGAAGCAAGCATGGAAAAATTATTGCTCACTAAAAAGAAAAAACTGAGTAGAGACTTAACTGATTATGCTAATAAAACTGCCTACCCTAGGCCTGTCAGTAAAATACACGTTGCCCAAGGTGAAATTAATAACGAGACTGGGCATAATAATACCAGCATTCCAGTGGTCAATACCAACAATGTTAACAACGAGGAAGTCGCACCTGTACAAAGACAAGGTTTTAGAAGGAGCCCTAGGTTGAACAACAACAATAATAATGTAAACAATAGGAACCAAGTAAATACAGTAATACATGGTTCAAGGGATGACAATCAGACACAGGGCCAACTTCCAGTGGATATTGACCAACAAGATGACCAGGATTTTCACCAGGTCAACAATGCTCGGGCTACCAACCGTATGAGAACACAAACAGTGAACAACACGAGGAACAAGAGACGAGGGGGGAGGAGGAGATGATCCAGACTCCCACATTTGGCTCAGAGCCAAGAATCTTAAAAAGTTCAAACAATGATTTTATGGTGTATAATTACACGCTTATTGATATCCATCAAGATATTGTTGACTTTTTTGCAAAGGACTTGTCCTTTGTTCCAGGGCAACATATGGATATTGGGAAAACTTTAGTAGATTTGAAGGTCTTTGTTAGAAAACTTAATTTAAATTCATTACTTGGTAATAATATGGAAGTACTGGACACCCTAAGGGTTTCTAGTACATACAATCCACCTCTCCACCCGATTCTAGCAGTGTTTGAAAAAATGTGTGAAACAGACCTTTGGGCAATAAAAAAGCAGGTTATGTATACCAACCAAAAGGATGGCCACAACATGACTACATTAGAGTGGGATTTTCTCCAGCTCCTGCGAGATTGTAGAATCCGGGTTATGAAACCGGATAAAGGTGGAGGGGTGGTATTGATGGATCATTTTAAATACGTTGAGTATATGATGAGGCATTTGGATACTTCAGCGTATAAGGAAGTATCTCGTAATGAAATACATGTTGCATATAATAGAATCAACAATACACTATATGACCTTCTAATGGAAGGATTTATTGATTTAGAAAAATACAAATATTTGCAAATGCCAGCCCCGAGAGTTCCCGCCTTTTTTGGTACTCCTAAACTACATAAGCAAATAAATGAACCACCATTTAGGCCAATAGTCGATGGAAGGGGATCGGCTACATACGCTTGTGCCAAACTTGTGGACAGCATTATAAAACCTTTACTAGCACAGGAAGCACATATTTGTAAAGATTCCTGGTCTTTTCTGAGAAACATAGGTGAAATTGAGTATACCACGGATATGGTTTTCCTCACAATAGACATCAAGGACCTGTACACAGTTATACCACAGGATATAGGTCTTAGTTGGGTGAGGGAATTCATGGTTGCTAAAAAAGTTGAAGACAATATCATACATCTAACTGAAACACTCTTAGAGTTGGTTTTGGTCAATAATTTTTTTGTCTTTGAGGATAGTTTCTACCTCCAAACTTCAGGTGTAGCCATGGGTTCCCCTTGTGGGGGCTCATTCGCCAATGTGGTATTGGCACATTGGGAAAGAGAACTCCTATTTAAAGAAGTCATGTTTCAACAGTATGTCTCCTGGTATACCAGATACCAGGATGACATCTTTTGTATATGGAAGGGGGACAAGGGATTAGTCCCCAATTTCATTGAACGTATATCTAACATGACAAACTTTTTGGAATTCACTTTCAGTATAGAAGAGAATGAGATCAACTATTTGGACATACTTCTTACTAAAGATGCTGATAAACACAGATTAAAAAGCAACATATATCGAAAACCTACGTATTCCAACAGTCTGTTGCATTTCTCTAGCAGCCACCCTTACCACCAGAAAAGATCGGTGGTAAAGGGCCAGTTAGTTAGGGCATCACGTATGGTCACTGAAGAAAGTGATTTCCAGCTTGAGTGTAACAAATTAAAAAACATGTTTTTAGCAAGGGGTTACCCATGCACCCTGATAGAAAATATCATCTTGGAAGTAGTAAACAAACGGAGAACGGGTCATTTCTTCCCGCTCCTTTGTAGTGAACCTACTAATGAAATTGCTTCTGAAGAAGTTTCCAATGGTGGAAATGTATCTATTCACATAAGGTTGTCCAGGGAGGATGAACAGAGGGATACCAATTATAGGGTATCTTTTCTACACTCTTTCTCATTGGACTTCTATAAAATCAAGGAGATCCTTAACAAGAACTGGGATGTAATTAATCATGATGGTACTCTCTCCTCTCTATTAGGTGATAAACCTAAATTGACATACAGGAGGGGTTTGAATTTAAAAGCCATCTTAGAGCGGGCACCTAAAAAATCTACCTCTCAACGTCCAAAAGGGATGTATAGGTGTGGTGCTTGTGCACAATGCAAATTTCTAAAAGTAGGTTCAGAATTCACTATTAAGGACAAGATATACAAAATTGATAATCACTACAATTGTGAATCCAAATCTGTGGTATACGTCGCTCTGTGTAACCAGTGTAAAGCTTTTTACATTGGCAAGACTGAGCGTAAAATTAAGACCAGGATATACGAGCACGTATATGCAGTTAACAGAAAAGATGAAAACAATGCATTATTTAGGCACATTAAGGATAACGTAACACATTCTTTCAGCTTTGTTGTAGTCCAACAAAGAATGCCAGACATAAGAGGAGGTCCTTGGCAAATAAGGCTGGAGATAGACGAGCTAATGTGGCAAATTAGAACAAGAGCACATTTGTTACCAGGGATCAACGATAGTTTATCTATTAAGTGTGTGTTGAAATGGTTATCTCATAATAGATAATAACCACCAAACATTGTTTCATATAGTGCAGTAACTAAATTAACAACCGGGTAGTGGTTGAATAGGTTTTATAAAACCTATTCTGGTATAACACTGTCCACATTTATAAGGTAGGAGAAGTTTATCTGCAGTAGCGTGGCGAAGGAATAGATAGTACGCACGTTAACTGCAACTCTGAGGGTTGGGTCTATCACATAATCTTTATTCAGTTTATTATTATTTTTTACGTAAAAATTTATACTTCTTACTAGTTTATTGAATAAGTTGTAAGAAGGATTTATTGGGCAAGCATTACTTAGATTAGATATTAAACACCAGACTATAGTATCAGGAATGGTATCCGCAACAAGATAGTTTTTAATAATATTTTTATATTTAATGTTCTTCAGGTATGGTATTCATACTTGTATTTGGTTTAAAGCATGCAAGATATTTATTTACAACAAGGAAGGTTTCAAGTATTTTATGTATTGTCAGTCATCAGATTTTGTTTGTGTTTGAGGGCGAACATATGTAAGATACTATTCTGCTTTAACGTAACCATGGAAATGCACAATGGCTAAATGCACTTTATTTTTATTGGTTGTAATAGTGTATTTTAAGCAAGGATATCCTTGAGTCCGCTGTTTGTCTGAAGAAGGCTGAATATTTGATTTAGCCGAAAGCGCTAACATCACATTTGTATTAATTAAACGCCAGTTATTTGAAGTAATCTCTTATCGTGTTCTCGTTCGTTGATCTGTGGATTCAATGCAGGTTTTGTAAAACAGAATAGGAAACAATCACACATCTTGTTGCTGGGTGGGATACACTAATGGCAGGAGGACTGTATACTGAAAGGCATAATAATGTGGCAAGACTGCTGCAGGGAGGATTGTGCAAACATTATAATATTGTAGTTGATAAACATGGGAAACATGAGCTACAAAGCATTATAGAAAATGATGAAGGTTATATTACATGGGATCACCCATTACCAACAGTTCAAAAAATAGATGCGAGAAAACCAGATATTGTAGTCCATGAAAAGAAGACAAAAGTAACATTGATCATTGAAATGACTACACCCACTAACTTCATTGTCTTATGTACAGAGAGACACAAAGTCATAAAATATCTGGATTTACAGGCAGAAATGAGGGCAATGTGGAAGAAGGATACCTAGACAGATCCAATAGTAGTAGGATCAATGGGTCTTATAAAAAGAATTTACAATCATACTTAAATATGTTACCAATACATGTAACTCTGTATGAATTGCAGAAGGAGTCAATACTGGACACATTGCAGGTGCTGCAAAGAGCTCTTCTGGCTAACATCAAAGACTGAAATGAGACACTGGCACTTTCCCACCTATTTGTTGTAAAGAGAGGAATTTTCAGGAATGGGTAGTGGAAATTATTCAGGAACTTTTAGAGAAGATAGAAATTTCTTCTGAAAATATAGCTATGGAGTGGGATAAAATTAAAGTAAAGTTTAAAAATAGGGTGGAAATAAAAGAAAGGGAGATATGGTTATGAAGTAACAAGAATTATTTAGAGGGACTGACAAATGTTAAAGTATTGCAGAATAGGGGGAAATCTCACAGAATAAGAAGAGGAGCAACTACAGAATGCTAAACAGAAAATAAGAGATTACCTTGATAATATGCATGAGTTTAGAAAGATTGCTGTTAAGCAACTGTTTTTTGATAATAACTCTAGAGTGCAAAACATTTAGCAAAATGACTCAGGCAACAGAAATTAGAAAGGGTCGTTAGAAAAATATGTATTAATGTGTGTATTAGTAATATACTTAGTGCATTTAAAGCTTGAAAATGGTTAACACATTTATTCTATTTCATACTGCATAAATCTGTACAAACTGCAGTTGCTTTCTGACCTTGTATTATTAGCTAAAATCTTGCTTGTGCCTTGGAAATTTACTGAGAAGCAGATGATTTCTGCTTGTGTTAGGAAAATAATGAATAGAGCAATACTACTTGTATAAAACTAGACAAGGAGTTCCGCTCGCGCTATGAGAAAATACACAGCTGTAGAAGTTACAGATAATTAGGACAAAGCTTGCTTGAAAATATGAACTGCAATCAGCATTTGCTTGTATCTGTATTAGAAGAGTACCTTGAAATGTAACACTGTACAATAGACGTTTGTAAACGGATTAGTGCCCACCAAGGCCAGGTTGTTTTTCTCAAAAGTTTCTCACAAATCTAGTCATGTCAGCAGAAAATCTGAAGTAACATCTGCTGTAGAACAATGCTGAAAGTTGTGTTTGATTACGTCAGCTTAGAAGGCCATGTCTTGTAAAACAGTATAAGAATGAACATACTTCCTGTTAGTAGTTAGACTAATCCTTGTATTTGCATGTTTTTGTCTCCTTGCGGCAAGTAAATTAAAAGTGCCTTAACTGAACCTTACGTGTATTGGTCTTTGACGTTTTTTCCTTTGACAGGGCTGTCGCCAAGCTTAGGGAGCCTATAACAAGAAAGATAATGAGACCCTGTAGAAGTATTTGAAATATTTCAGAAATTCTATGAAAGTCTGTATAAAACACAGGCATATGGAAATAATAAAAAGATACAAATGGAAATATTTATGGAAGAATTAAATATGCCAAGGTTAGAGGCAGATGAGGCTCAATTACTAACAGTTAAGATAGGATGAGATTAGATAAAAATGGTGCTCTATAACCAATCCACAGGAAAGTCCCTGGGAATAGATGATGCTCCTATAGAAGAGTAGAAGTTTGGAAGCTAGGAGGATAAAACTGATAAAGATGTGGAAGGTTTTGTTTAACAGCATTTTAAGAGAAGTACCAACATCCTGGAAGAAAGCGGTAGAGCTGTAATACCTAAAGAGGGTAAAGCTCTATCAGATCCAGCTTCATACAGGCCAATTTCAATACTAAACCATAATTGTAATGTGCTTATGTCTATAATGGCTAAAAGAATGGAAAACGTGATGCCAAAATTAATAGATATAGATCAAAGTGGTTTTGTGGAGGGGAGGCAAACATTTGACAACATTAACACAACATTGATGATCCAGAGGGGAAACAGAATGTGAGAAAATACCACTGTTGTTGGTGGGTCTTAATGCAGAGAAAGCATTTGACAGAGTAAGCTGGGACTTTGTGAGCAGGGCAATAAAAGCATTTGAATTCCCTGATAAAATTATAAGGTTGATTAGGAGGATATATGAGGGATTGGAGGCAAAGTTTAAAGTGGGTGGGTTCCTCTCTGATAATTTCTGCTTGAGCAGAGGAACCAGGCAGGGGTGTCCTCTTTACCTTTGTTATTTAGCACCATTGGCAAAGAAAATAAGGAACTCAAAAATTCAAGGATATAATTGATATGGCAGTCAACAAAATCTGGAGCTATTTGCAGATGATATTATGTTATACCCGATAAAACCAGAAAAGGACATTACAGTGTTACAGAACATTTTGAGACAGCTTTAAATCTTTACAGGATACAAAATTAATGAAGCTGAAACAAAGGCAATAGGAGTAAATTATGTACCCACACACAAATTGGTCCAGCCATAGCCATATTTATGGGGACATGATAAAATGAAGTATTTAGGAGTATGGATTAAAAATTATTTCTGTGTGGCAGCTAAGGATATGCGGGAAGAGACTAAACAAAAGATAATACAAAAACTGAGAAATTGGAAGCTGTGTTATATGCATATGGATACTATGATACAAGCAGTTAAATGCCCTTTTAATCTTATACACAGGTCAGGCACATTTTTATCAACCAGAGGAGAAGTTATGGATAGCTATTAATAAAGAGATGAAGAATTTTATATAGGAGGGAAAGATGGCAAGAGTCAAGTGGGATAAGCTGATTCTTCCAGCAGAAGACATAGGTTTGCACCTATGTCTCTAATGGACACAGGTAACCTGTAAATTGTTCATCTCCCAGGGCCATGCTTACACTTATCAAGGGTATCAAAACTTTTCAGAGATTTGGGATGCATGGCTAGTTTTAAAAAGGCCCTTGTGGTTGTAAGCCAGTAAACACATATGAACCTATGAAGAACAAGGCAGATTGAGAGTACCTGATTTGAAGGGGTATTTCAGAACTACACAGTTAAGGCTCCTATACATAGTACAAGCAGAAACCTATAATTCAAAGTGGAAGGTGATGATGGTGAAATGGGAGGGAAACTCAAGAAACAAAGAGAGACTAAAAATTTGAATGCAGACCTTTAAGGAGAAAAACAATCATACAGAGTATTATATTCATAAAGTAGCAGAAAGTATTCTAAGAACTAAGCAAACATGGGAATTGAGAAGGGAAATTCTGCTGATAAGGATGATTGCAATTAGGGATACAGAGAATAGGCAAGAGGGGGCTGGAATTTATTGGAAAAAACTGGCAAAGAAACCAAGGTATTGGGAGCAACTAACTATAGAGTTAGACAGGAAAAGGTAATAGAATGGGAAGATTCCAAGATTTATTTGGATTGCAGGCTAGAGACTGCCTTCCCTAACAAGGATTGATAGAGTATAGGCAAAGAGAAAGAAATAGGAGGGTCCTAAATGAAATATCAGCACTGGTACAGTTTTTAGTAGAATCTAGAACGGAAGCTGCTGTTAAAAAGGAATAATTAGCACAGCATATAAAATGTTGCATGATAACTATAAGAGTCAATCAGAGGTGGTTAGAAAGGACTGGGAAGAGATATTGGATAAGCAATTCACAAAGAAACAATGGGGGATATATGTTTGTCTCCCAAATATGCAACAGAATCTAGAAGACTTAGGACTTTTGGTTGGAAATGTTTATGCAGATATTTTTATACCCTATGTAGACTCCAGAGAATTTTTTCTCAGGTAGACGGTAAATGTTGCAGGTGTGATGGGAGGGTAATGAGTTGGTAGGCTTTAAAGATTCCCTGCAGACAACTCTATCAGAGATACTGGGTGAGCAAACTGGTGTAACTTGGGAATATTTGTTCCGGAGCTATGATATAGAATCAGACTTGACTAGAGATAGTAAGCCCTTGCTGAGTCCAGTTATGGTGGCTGCCAAAAACACAATCACTAGAAAATGGAAATCAGAGTCTAAGCCAATTGTACCAGAAGTAGTGAATATAGTAACAGAGATAAAACAACTGAAATTGGGATCTTTAGAAAAGGGTAAAAGCAAATGACATAGGAAAAATGGGAATTGTGGGAACAATACATACAGGGGAGGAATGAGCTTTAAAAGAAGGCAGAATTTGCATGAGCTATGTAATGTTTGACTGATGATATGATTGGGTAGATTATAAGTGATGTATAATGTTTGCAATTAATATTATGTCAATATGGTTTGTGATGTAAAATGCTTGCAACTAAAAAAAAAACAGATTAAAACAATACTAATTTCATGAACTTTAATCATACTTTGACTTAGGAATGGGGTCCATTCCCATCATGGTATTAAAAAACCCAAAAGACTTGCCCTCAGATTCACTATCCTTCCATGCAGGACTAGCTTAGTCCTCCATGGAAGTGGCCGTTTAGGAGCAGGACAGCAGTGCGCCATGCATATCAATGAAGGCGCGCTGCCTGAGCTCCTAAATGGACACGGAGCATGTACGAGTGCAGGGGGCATGTCTGAGAGCAAAACTCTCAGAATATACATGCCTCTGCAATGAAGAACAGCAGAGTATGAATAAGAATGAGTGAGACCACTCATAGGTGTTCACATACCCCCAACAACATCCCCCACGTTTACAAGAGCAATAGTTAAAACATAAAATATAAAGAATTTTTTTTTTTATGAAACAGATTAAATTTAACCGTAGGTGCGCAGGTTTGCTTAGCTACGGTTAATGCAACTTAAATGGCACAAGAGGATAAAAAGCAAGATATATGCAAATGAAGCAGTACAGCAATAGTGTAGTGGGCAGAGCATTCAGCTTACAAGCAGTCATTCCCGGTTCGAGTTCCCCTCCAGTACAATCCATTGTCCATGTCAAATCACTGTATGATCAATTTATTTTGTTGCATAACCTACGATAACATATATTTATAACATTTATATATTTATAACATATATTTGTGAACTGGAGTACTGCATTAAATGCAGATGTGAGGTGTCATTGTCATAATGTTGCAAAGTCCACAGATAATCACAAGTGCCCCATACAGTATATGTACACAGGAATCAGGGATACAAATGGAAGGTAAAATGTGCAATGAATGATAACTCCATACAGTTTCCAAATCCACCACCTTCCCAAGAACCATTAGACATTACTGTCTAAATTAGTGTGGTGGTAAGCAGAAGTAAGCACTAGTAAGCAAGTGTAAGCACTATTAAGCAGTAGTAAGTGGGAGTAAGCATATGTAAGCAGTAGTAAGTGAGTTTAAGCCCATTTGCATGGGAGTAAGCAATGCACACACAGGTTAATCAATATTGAAGCTAATTCTCTGTAAGCATATTTCACCTTAATCACTCTGTATGCAACACCCGCTGTTCTAGGCAGAAACAAAAGTAACAGCCTTTGCAGGTCTTGAACCCAGGACCCTGTACAGTATAGTCACAGTAGTTAACCACTAAGCCACCACAGCAGTACATAAAAATGAGGTATCACCAAACAGATCCTCACTATAGAAATTCAAACTGAACATGTGAAAGGAATCTATATACAGTCTTATGTAGTATAACGTATTACATAATATAAATATGTGAACTGGAGTACTGCATTAAGCACAGATGTGAGGTGACATTGTAATAAAGTGTTGAAATCCCCTAATAAACATAAGGACCCCATACAATGTATGTATACATGAATCATGGATACCAAACACATATATAACATGTAATGAATAATAAATCAGTGCCACAATGCAAATATAATGTAACTTAAATATCAAGCAATGCTAAGCATTGCACAGCCCAGCTTAGTAGGTGTAAGCAATGTGTAGGCCAGCTAACTCAGTCTGCCCATTGGTATACCTCTTTAAGCAAAGCCAGCCTTAGGTAAGCAGGTTTGTCCATAGCTTAGCCCTTTCAAAACTGTCCAATCACAGCAAAGTGCGGGAATCCGGCCTTATTTAAACCCAGCAGATGGGAATACATCTCATAACTGGTTGTAACTTCCCCTTGCAAGCACTCTGTCTGGAATGGGAGAGGGTGTGCACTATTGGATGCACTGCTAGGGCATCCAGGAGTCCAGAGTCATGGCAGGACTACTATAATTTGCCTGTCTTCTCTAAGTCCAGGGCAGGCTTTGCCACTGCAGTTCTGCAGGGCCTTATAGCCACCCCTAATGCAGTTTAGCTCCAGCCTCCCATCCATAGCTTTGGGATTCTACCCAAATGTAATGACTGCAACAGTGAAACATGAAGAACGTAGTACAGTTGTGTACACTTACCATAAATGTAGATGTTCGAGTGTATTCACTGTTGCAGTCCAGGTTACCCGCCCACCATCCTCCTTTTGATCCTGACTACTGAGTCACCTATTACTAGTGTGTTAGGTATGTTATTTTGCCTTAAGGGCTGTGATTGATCACATTGATTTTGTGTTTTACCTCCCATCATAAACCAGACAGCACATAAAACACAAAATCAATGTGCCGCACAATCACAGCCGTTAAGGCGAAATAACATACCTAACATACTAGTAATAGGTGACTCAATAGTCAGGCACACTGACGCCCCACTCACTAGGCTGGACAAGGAAAAGGTTACTGTTAGCTGCCTATAGGGAGCCAGAATCTGCCACATAACACAAGCACTCAGGTCACTCCAGAACAAGTACAAATATGACTCTGTCATTGTTCATGTTGGTGTGAATGACCTGAAATGTACCTCCCTGGACTACATGAAAAGAGACATGGAAGAGCTCTCTGTTCATGTAGCCCAGGCGGGTATGACCCTGACCCTGAGTAGCATCCTGCTCTCACCAAGAATGATACCTCAGTATAAAGAAAAAATTATCAATTTCAACAATTGGCTAAGCTTCTGGTGTCATTCAAAGGGGATCTAGTGTCTGTCAGCCTGGGGTGACATGCTCAACAAGCCACGTTGCTTCGCAAGAGACGGCTTGCACCTGTCGCCCATTGGCTTTCAAATACTGGCCAAGGCTTTTGCTGACCCCATAGTCCCTTTTTTAGGCAAGGCTCAAAATTCAAACCCAGCACCGTAAACAGCACAAGTAAAAAAATAAGGGTTATGCTACACAATGCCAGGAGTTTAAATCTCAAAATGCATGAGCTCGAAGCACTCCTAAGTATGGAGAATGTCAACATCTGTGCAGTAACTGAAACCTGGTTCAAGGCTCCAGAGAGCACTCCAACACTACTGGGCTACAACTCATACCACACATTTCAGCCACAGAACATGGACGGAAACACAAAAGGAGGGGGTGTATCCATATTCATCAAGGATACTCACACCTCCAGGTTAGTGGCATAGCATGATACCTCTGAGATCATCCATGTGCAACTAACATCGGGCAAATCTGCAATGCAAATTGTGGCCTGCTACAGATCACCCTCCATGACCCAGGACCACCACTCCACCTTTCTGGAGACACTGGAAAACATGAAGGTCCTACCGAACACCCTGATATTGGGCGATTTCAATTACCCTACCATTAACTGGATAAACTACTTGAGTACAAACTCCCAGGCTCAGTGCTTCCTGGAATTTATCAACTCAAATGCCCTGGATCAGCTGGTAAACTCCCCTACCAGAGGCCACAACATATTGGACCTGGTCATCACCAACATGGGCGACAGGTGTTCTGTACCAGAGGTCAACCCGTCACTGGTTAGATCAGACCATAAACTAATCACCCTGGATGTCCACACCCCACCACCACCCCCAACCAAGGAAACCACAGTGAGAAACTTTTCTAAAGCAAACTTCACCTTACTTAAGGTAGAGGTGGTAAGTTTCACAGCCCCCATGTTAAAGGATAACACTGCCCAAGATGCAGAATCCTTTACAATTGCACTCTATGAGCACCTACAAGGATGCATGGATCATGCCATCCCTAGCAAGACCAAGACTCACTCCCCTAAGAGAAGGAAACCAGTCTGGTGGACCCTTGCCATAAACAGGTTATACAACAGAAGGAGGAAACTAGTTCAGAAAAAAAGCAAATCCCAAGAAGGAAAGGCATCCCTGATCAGTATCAGTAAGAAACTAAGGTCCCTCATAAAATCATCCAAGGCTAACTTTGAAAGAAAAATAGCCAAGGATTCGAAAGATAACCACAAAGCCTTCTTTAGCTATGTCAAGAATCTAAGTGGCAACTCACAGATATGCTCTGAGCTAGTGCAAAATAGCACAAAATATACTGAACCTACTGATATTGCCAACATCCTGGCAGATAGATCCAGTGCAAACTTCACCTCCCTCTCACCTTCAAAAGGGCCCTCAACAATACCAGAAAAGTGTAGTGTCCCGGAAATCACAAAAGCACAGGTGAAAACAGCCCTTTCAAAAGCCAAAAACACAGCATCAATGGGGCCAGATGGTGTCCCAGGCTGCGTCTTGCACGAACTACAGAACAAACTAACCCCCCACCTAAACACGCTGTTCAACCTCAGCCTCTCCACAGGCTACATGCCCATAGAATGGTGCACAGAAACGGTTATTCCACTTCACAAAGGAGGGGCCACAACTGACCTTAGTAACTATCACCCCATAAGCCTGACTAGCCTGGTCTGCAAGGCTATGGAGCGCATCATCATGGAACTCATTAACAAAGACATTGGGAACCTCCAAACACTTGACCTGACACAGTTCAGCTTTGTTAAGGGCAGATCATGTTTACTAAACCTGGTTGACTTCTTTGAGACAGTCACCAAGGCCATAGATGAGGGAAAGGTGGTTCACACAGCATACTTTGATCTCGCCAAAGTGTTCGACACCATTCCTCTCTCGGGTATTATAGAAAAACTTACCAGCCTGAACATAAACCTCTATGTCACAAGATGGGTTGCCAACTGGCTTACAGACAGAACTCACACGGTAAGAATAGCGGGCTCCAGGTCTGACTCTAAACCAGTCACAAGTGGTGTCCCTCAAGGCTCGGTTCTGGGACCCCTACTGTTCGGCATATATTTCTCAGAAGTACAGGCAAACACAGGAGAACTATGGCTAACCAAGTTCACCGATGACTGCAAACTGGGAGCCATAATTGACTCTCCAGCTGACACGGACATCCTTCAAAAAGGCCTTACTGAGACAGACACCTTTTGTCAAAGTCATGGCCTCAAGCTAAATGCCAAAAAATGCATAGTCATCCCATTTGGGAAAAACAAAACACCCATGAATTACCACATAGGCAGCAGCCCCCTTAATACAGAAGAGGTAATAAGAGATCTGGGGACCCAGGTAGATAGTAATCTCTCCTTTGACAATCATATTGCCAAAGTAGTTAGGAAATCCTTCTATGTGGCCCATGCCCATAGAATGGTGCACAGCAACGGTTATTCCACTCCACAAAGGAGGGGCCACAATTGACCCTGGTAACTATTGCCCCATAAGCCTGACTAGCCTGGTCTGCAAGGCTATGGAGCGCAACATCATGGAACTCATTAACAAAGACTAAGGGGTTCACATCTAGAAATAAAGAGGTTATAGTGCCCCTATACTCGTCTCTCATCAGACCCATCATAGAGTACAATGCCCCATTTGGGATGTACCTCACAAAAAACTTCCAACAGCTGGAAAGACCACAAAAGCACCTCACCAAGAGGATTACTGGCCTCAAAAATATGTCCTATGCAGCCCTACTGAAAAAACTCCAGCTGTACTCAGTGACATATCGCTTACTCAGAGGTGATCTCTGCCTGACTTACAAAGCCATGTCCAACTGAGAATTGATGGACTTGCTCCACCTAAAGAAATCCAAGTCACTGTGAACCACGCGCTCTAGTTTGCTAAACCTACCACAACAATAAATAGAACATGCTGGAGGGATAGAGTCCTGTCACAGAGACTCCTCATGCTTTGGAACAAAATTCCTAACTACATTAGGCAGAGCCCTTCACTAACACTCTTCAAGAGGAGCCTTGATGAGTGGATGGTAACAGAAAATACACCCCTAAGATCACTTCATTGGGTCTGCTTGACAGAGGCTCAGTTAATTAATCAATGGGGTGGTGAAAGCAGACATACTCTGGCTAGGCTTGAAAATGCCCTCAGGCAGATAGCCTAGTACCTACCTATGAACCTATGAACCATGACATGAGGATGTTGCAGGGCCAGTACCAGGGTTTCCAATGTAAAGTGGAAGCCTGGGACCATCTTGCCCATGGCCTCACCAGTGTCACTGGCATACCCTGAACTGGTGAGCAGGTCAGGCATCACTATGCCGACCTGAAGCAGCGAAAGGGGGATCTCTTGTGTCAGTGGATCCAAGATGCTAGGAGGACAGGGGAGGTCCCAGCCATGTGTAAGTATCAGTCCACTACCTGTTTAATAATTGCTAGCTCATGTATATTATGGATAGGTATGGCTAAATATTCCTCTTATGTTTTTCACAGTGGCAAGTGAGTTGGCTATGAACCAGGAGGCCCATGGATGTCGATTGGAGCGGTTGCGATGCGAGGCAGGTTAGTAAAACTCTTGCATGTACTGTCGTAGGAAATAAATCTAAAAGTAGTAGTAAGTTAATTGCCTGTATAAAACCTGTATTGTTTAAGGCATGTACTGCATATACCAGAGAATATGGCAGGAAGAGTATCATATAGGTTGTATGTAAATAAAAGCAATATAGCCTGACAATAAAGGACTAACTGCTGGACTGCATGTGTTTACTCTGGTATCATATGGTAATGTAGATTTGCAATCACTTAATAGTACTGTTGTATTAAGCACTGTTACCCACACTGTGCTACATAAATAAAATGTGTAGGAATGTCTGTATATGAGTGGCGTAATCCCAAGAGGTCATATAGTACAACTGAGAGAGACATAGACAGAAAACAGTGAAAAGAGACAACAAAATCAAATAGCACACTCAACTGAGATGTAACCTATTGTATTTTTAGCACACACAGCCATGGTTTGAATCCTGGGAGTGGTAGTAGGCTGCATACAGAATCATACCCCACAACTTTACAGATATGTCCAGAATGTCCAGTAAATCGGCCCATATCTGCTTCCTGTCACCCTGTCCCCCTGGGAAATCAATGGGATGAACCCAGACGTTTAGGCAGCAAACAAGAAATACAACTGATTGTCAGACATCTATAAGAATAAATCTGTCACTCTAGCAACTCCCCAAAATGTTATGAAAGTAATAAACCAAGTATGTCCCATCTATAGCCCCATGTTGTCAAGCTGTGACCAGAGTGTGTACAGTAACATAGTGAGATGTATGTGCATAATACTAATGTGGAATCTGGTAATTTGTGTGGCAACATTCAGGTAGTGCTAACAAACGTTGCTCTCACAGGTCCGTCAGATACGAACACTGTACCTAGAAATAAAAGATTGATACCCTGTACTGGTACTGTGTACTCTGTTATTGTATGGCATTGTTAGTGTTGCAGTTGCTCTGAATAATAAGTTATCACTCATCACTGTCACCCACACTGTGCTACATAATATAACTGTCTAGGAAATTCTGTATAAGAGTGTTGTAATACAAAGTCAGAATGTAAACTACAGGAGAATTATGGACAGAAATCAGATAAGAGATACACAGCAATATCTATATAGCACACACAAGTGTGATGGACAGTGTTTTATTTTTAGCAGACACAGCCATGGTCCGAATCCTGGGAGTGGTAGTAGGCTGCATACAGAAACATACCCGACAACTGTACAGATGTGTCCAGAATGTCCAGTAAATCGGCCCATATCTGCCGGCTGTCACCCTGTCCCCCTGTCATATCAGAGTACTAATCTCTGACATGTAGGCAGCATTTCATGTCATATAACTGACTGTCAGGCCTGTACATATTTGGAAAATGTATATATGTATATATACACACAGATATCTATCTATAGATATAAAAGAGAACATAACAAATACATATATGACCACAGGCACCGTTAATGGGGTGAGGGAGCCCAAGCACCATACATCTTATACGTATTGATATCCCCCCCCCCCCACAGCCAAAGAGGTCTGCCCTGTAATCCAATACCAACTGTTGCAAATCCCATAACCAGGACCTGACACAACATGGGCACAAGATGTTAACAGTAATCCATCCCACATGTATGATGTCAGGCTATCAATAGCATATCATGCAGTACTGTCTGGCTACCATAGGGAATGTACAATGTGGAAGCAATAAACATTCCTAAGATACATATACACTGACACATATATGCAGATACATATGTATATATAT
>NC_056741.1:308799758-308822258 GCF_019279795.1 Protopterus annectens | reverse complement strand
AATACACCAGGCATGTAATGGCTATGGTAGATTCCATGCACACATCTAACACACCTACCCATAATGCATGCTGTACATGCTCACGTATTGTTGTTGTTAAATGCACTGCATCACAGTGGTGACCATGATGGGGTATTGGAAGGGTATGTCAGACACCTGAATGGTAACTAACATCCTGTCATTGCGAAATGTGTCCACAGGGATTAACATAATGGTAGGACACTTGGCCTACAGTAGGGACATGTGTGAAACATCACCCTTATACAGTGCAACAACAGTGTATATACCAGTATTAAAATGACAAGTGTTACAAATCTACTCTGTGACATAACGTATTACTGTGGTCCACATTATTAGCTGTGACTAGGCTGTAACATGTGGTGTTCAGTGTATGGGACATGGCAAACTGACACACATGTGTAGGCCATACTTGTCATGCATCTGCAAAAAGGCTGATGATGGGGAGGGTGTGTCAGCATGACACACCAGTGCACTGCAGCAGGGATCCTAAGGATGATAAGAATGGCTGTATCTGCACACAGTCAGGTTCAGGAACTGTGGCAGACATAACCCTACCCCCACAGCAATAGTGACAGCAGTGTGTGAACACCAAGGGATGTGCACATGAGTAGACCTTGCAATCATGCAGAGTTGGTGTGTGTGTGTGTGTGTGTGTGTGTGTGTGTGTGTGTGTGTGTGTGTGTGTGTGTGTGTGTGTGGTTATTTTGTCTGTAGGTTCAAACTGGTGAAGTGGAGGGAGGTTGATGCATGCAGGATGTGTGTGTGCATGTGTCTGTGTTTGTTTGGGTTTCCATGTATGCACATGTGTGATTGTGGGGTTGTTCATATGGCAATAATTCCCTTTGGGATTGTGTAGTACATGGACATGGACTGACACATGACACACCAGGAATACTTGTCTGATATGTAATCACAGGACAGCTGATAGTATAATAAGGTCTGTAGCATGGAACATGCATTGGGAGGGAAAGTAGACACCAGATATACCATTCATATTACATTCAGCAGCGAGGTGAATGACAACCCACATATGTAGCACTACAGATGCATTGGGGAATTACTAGACAACACCAGGAAGTGTATCCATATATTACCGTTGTCACATGATAGGTTGATTGAGCAGCATATCTGGCATGTATGAATAATACTTACACATGATACTCCAGTGCGTGACATTATGAAGCGAACGTAGTAGCCCCTCACATATAGGGGCCATGCTCATGATGTCTGGACATACACAGAGTGAACACTGAATGACAGCAATGAGGCCATGTAAAACCTACTCCACTCATGTCAAGGAGGTAATGGAGCAACATGTCTTGTGTTCTGATCACTTGTCTAGGCATTTAGAGGAATGATACGTTAATGAGTTGTATTAATGAGTGTATGTTACCAAGTGTGATGCAGGATGGGGACTTATGGGAATAAATGTGAGACTGTCTGTAAAATCACGGACAGGTAGGTATTAAAATGGAAAGTGTTTTGTGTGTGTGTGTGTGTGTGTGTGTGTGTGTGTGTGTGTGTGTGCGTGCGTGCATGTGTGTGTGTGTGTGTGTGTGTGTGTGTGTGTGTGTGTGAATATGTGTGCACTGTTATGCAGTGTTGTACAGGTCTTAAAGTGCATTTTTTGTTTTCCCCTACAGGTGGCGAGGTGGGTCAGGGTCCCTCCTGCATGCAATCTGATGTTGGTGTCCATACAGACACCGAAGATGATGATATTACTATTAAGACACAGGTGGCGTCAGGGGCTGAAACTGTGCCATCATTTGACATCCCCCTTTTAGCCACCTCATCCCCGCACACAATTTCAGTGCCTATACATACCCCATCACCAGTGGCCATAGCAGAGGGACAGTTGGCTGTTGGTGGCAGTGCACAGGAGAGTGTGGTATCCATGTCTACTGTGTCTGGTCACAGCAGGCATAGCCAGATGTCCAGCAGGGCACCACATAAACAGATGTTCCAGAGTGCTCATGGTAGGGCCGCTGGTCATCATGCCCCCGGCAGAAGTGCCACAACTGGTACCACCAGGCTCATGTTTCAGGCTGTCATGGGGGCACAGGCATGTATGGAACTGTACACCAGACAGGGCCTGAGGCTGCAGAGGGCTGCTTTCACATCTGCAAACAACAACTTCCATGAACTGTCTGGTGCCCTCCGTGCTGATAACCAAGGTCGTGGATAGATGGTTTGGTGAGATGGTGGGCCTCATCGACCATGGTTTTTTGTGCTTGAACATATGGTGGGAGTGCAGCGATGGCTGCATGGACGTAGGAAAGCAACACCAACAGCTGGTGGTCAATGTGGATGTGCTAGGACACCAAGGTGCTCCCATAGTGGTAGTACCAGCCCCAGTACTGCAGAGGGGGCGCTGCCAATACTACACTACAGCAGGCCATGAGCAGGAGGGACCTGGTTCCAGTGGACATTTGTCATCATCAGGGGAGGGTAGCATATCGAGGCCTGCACCTGGACGTGCCCATGGAACCCCTGGCAGGCACAGTCCGCTTGTCCGTGGCCAGAGGTGGTGAACTACATACCCTGCCAGGTATGGTTTTCAGTTGTCCAAAAACACCTGTATAGGGAAGCTACATGGCAGAACTGTGTGCATGCATACCCACACAATATACGAACACATCTAGGGCAACCCCATACCTACACTCACCACATCACCATGCCCAGTTCAACTAATTACACCCCTCACCCACACACATGGTGTCAAATGTATGGCTGACCCTCGGCCTCTGGCAAACCAACAACACACCCTGTGCATATGATGATACCTGTGCCATATCCCTGTCATCCATATCATCGATGCAGGGACAGGCTAATATGTTTCTGATGCACACGGTACACAATGTACTGCAGTGTAACATGTTGTCAGGAGCAAAGTTTAATGCATACATGTCAGGTAGTGTAGCCATCCAGCAATGATGCATTATAGCTGTTAGTAACACTGGTTGATTGTGGTCTTCATAATGTTATCTATCTGTGTTGTAGGTGTACATGTGTCAGCAGGAGGATGGTCTGCAGTCATATTCCACAAGGGGTATGGCACTGTGGTGACACCATGGGTGTGACATATCCAGGGTACAGCTGAACATATGTCACAGGTTTGTATAACATCTATTGCCTGTGCCACATGGACAAGTGACCTGCTGGGACAGGTATAATCTGCAACCTGATGTAGACCTATCCCCATACACGCACACTCTTACTTGGCAACACTGGGACTAGACCCCTACCTAGGTATGTAGTGCTACTGACTGTGTGGCTTTCATTGCACACACCACACATTGTTTAGGGTGAGGTGTGTTCCAGGTTACATGTTACATGCAGAACATCCCCAGACATGTACAGTATGGTAATGGGGGATGCAATGGTTGTATCTGGACAATACATAGTGTGACATACCATCATATACACATTAATAGACACATAACAGGCAGACACACATCTGGGAGACCTGGGCCTATCGGTGCTAACTAACTTGTCCATGTGTCCAATGTGTCACAGGTAGGCTGCACACAGCACATGCATAACTGGGCTGGATTGTGGTATCAGTTACCTGTATGGTTGATCGTGACAGTGGTCACCATAAAGTGGTACACGGGACATATACTGGGTGTGCCATGGTGTAATGACAGTGTACACAGCGCCCACATCCCACAGTGGATATTATACTCATTGGAACCCATGATGACATATTGCCCATGACTGCGATACAACCCATTGTATATCACAACAGTAGTACTACAGGGATATACATCTAATGCACATGCCACAGGCATAGTAGGGTATTGCATTGTCATGCCTCACCTATGGGCAGCAACAACACTATCTGTACTACTGTGTGACAATGCGTATTGTAATAAGAGTATGTGGCCTTGGAATGCTGTACCCTGCAGATATACAGACATGCACACATACATACATTTGCCAGAACTCAATGGGTATCCCATGCCTATTGGCCATTTGTACAACACTGTTGTGCTGGTACTGCAACACTCATGTAGCTGGTAGGGAGAGGGGTATAACAGGGTACATGCAATGTTCGATACAGCAGCAGCCACATCTGACTATGGCAATGGGTGTTGCGGTGGCTGTGAAGGCCCTCATGGAATTCCCAACTACAAGTGCACTAACACAGAGACACTGCAATCCTCAGTAATGCACATGTACACATGTGTCAGTACTAGGGTGCATCACTGCAGGTGGTCATAGCTGTGTACCTGGCTATTGTCCATGGAGAGATGGGTTGTGTAGAGGATGTGTGTACAGTTGTATCATGCCACCTGCCATGTGCCTGCAGGCAATCTATCAACAGACACCACTGTGGTGACCCTCTGACCCTCAGGGTGAGAGTGACATGCATCAGCCAATCCTCTGGGTGCCTCCTGCACATGGCCACTGAGGTGATCCAATTGACATGTATGCGACATATATTACAACACATGGCTAGTGTCTGTGATGGAAACCTGTACCCAAGCATGTTCTGTTGAGTGTAGTGGAGGTACCCGTGGCATGTGGTGCATACAGGGTGTTGTCTCCTATACGTGCCAGTTATTACACAGCTGGGCAGACATGTCAGTGTCAATCAAGCATAGGTTGCCTGTACATATCCAAGCTGGATACCTGCCACCTGCACATCTGTACAGGGAGTGACAGACATCAGCTTGGCAAGTAGCTATGCAGTAGGATGAATGTGTTGATAGATAGACATTTGACAACAATATGTATGCCATTACTACATGTTGGAAGCCCTCACTAACATGTGATGTACAGACAGTAGTCTACAGTTACATTCCACATGTTGGATCATTAACCAGTAGTGGATATATACTGTGACACAGCTCACACACCAGGAACATGACAGTGAGGCCTCAGAGTCCAACTATGCCTGCAGGTGTGCTTGTTGTCAGTACTACATTTAGCAATCTACTCTTGCCTGGGAAAGCACTGTCAACAATAGTACCGCCATGATACACTACATGCCAGTGTGACAGCATGTACTCTGGGTTACTACTCCTGTATGTAACACATTCACATGGATAACAGTGATGTACAGGTCTCATATACTTGTGTGTCCCAGACATGACACTCACACCCCTTGCTACTGTAATGACAGCACATAGATGCATGTATTGTACATGGCATTACATACATTTATTACAGATGTCATTACCCTGCTATGTTATCAGACTGTGTGATGAGCACTGGTTACCAGGGCTAAGCCATGCTTAGCAGGTGTCAGCATTGCTGCAATATAACAGTTAAGCAGATTTTTGCACTGGTAAGTTAAGCCTATAAGTGCCCATATGTTTAACCATACCTTAGCACCACTTAGGTTTGTGCAAACCCACGCAGATGCATATAAAGCTGCTCAAAACCTCCTTTTCCACTCTGTATCCAACAACCCTTGTTCTGCCCAGCAACAAAATACACAGCCTTTGCAGGTCTTGAACTCAGGACCCTATACACTAAAGTCACAACAGTTAACCACTACACCATGAAAACTGTCACTACACATATTGATTAGTATTGAACAATTGCTTTGACTTCCACAATTGTGTAGTATTTGTTATTGATATTACTGTTGCATCACATATGTTGCTATATCAAAATGTATACATATCAGATGCATACAGTGAGATACATCTGGGAAGGTATACACAACCGTGATGTTTACACATGACAGGAATATGGATATATACATATGATGATATATGTCTACATGTACATATACATGTATATTCATACATATGTCCGTCTACACATCTGTATAGTGCATCATATATATGGCCATTTGTAGAGCTCTTTGTATGTACATAAATATATATATATATATATATATATATATATATATATATATATATATATATGTATGCGCATCCTATGTGTACAGATATACCTATTTATGTTGATATGTATGTAGATATCTATAAATATATGTGCATACATATCTATTCAGATATACCTATTTATGTCGATATATATGTAGATATCCATAACTATATGTGCATATGTATCTATATCTGTATATGTGTAGACATATATTGCTGTGTATATGTATATATTTGAGTGTTTATATGTATATATATATATATATATGTACATATATACATATATATATATATATATATATATATATATATATATATATCCATATATGCATGTAGATATGTATATGTGTATATATCTATATAGATATATGAATAAATATATATATGTGTGTGTGTGTGTGTGTATATATATATATATATATATATATATATATATATATATATATATATATATATATATATATATATATATATATATATATATATATATAAGTTTACCATATGTCCAGAACATGTTATGGAATCCTACCTCAGTACCAGTAGTCCCAACCTCTTTGTGCAAGGGGATGTCATGTATGCATTGCGGGTATATATTTAGACTGTTGCTACTGTAATAGGGGTTGTCTTAACAGACATGCTGTGTGTGGGAGGTCACATCTGCTTTTGACATGTGTGCCATTGGCTACTGACAGACATCCTAAGGACATCATAGTACAGCACCACTGCTAGCACAGTAATGATCCTGTGGACTACAGCAGAGATATGACCGATATATGTGGACAGTCTGGCACTCTGTGGTCAGTCTAGAGGTGTACACATATCCCCTTCATGTGAGACATGTGGACCCCACCTCCCAATGTGGATGTTAATAGCCATGTACATGGGTATATCACGTAAATACTGGACTACATATGCCCACACAATTTAGCATGCACACACGCCAGTCTGTCCTGACACATAATGCCTGGTGGTGCAGAGGTCACATGGCCATATTCTATCCAGTAGTTCGTGACATACATCTGTACAGAATCCCACTGATTTGTCAGAAATACACAACAGTTATGGTGGCCTGGCAGCAGTATGTTTTGCAAATAACTGGACATAACAGCACACTGGGTAATTACACTAGGCTGCTAGGCACGTCACAAAGCACTGTGCAAACTACAGGCAGACTGCCACAACTCTGGACTACATTTTGTATGGGGGAATACACATGTACCTGCGATTATAGTGGGCTCTACACACATGTCACATCACAGAATAACAGACACCTGTGAGAAAGTGCATACCCACAACCAATGTGAACACAGCCACATATGGTACACAAGCTTAATATGACACTATATGGACTGTCTGATAAACACCATCCTCATATGTGCCACTCACACACTAACCCTACATACACTGGGTCATGGCACAATGTGGTCTGATGGCTGTCTGTGGTATGGGATATGTGTCTGTCTGGCCCTACAGGCATGTGAGCCAATAGAGTACCATACACTGGAGCAGCATGTAACATCAGATAGAACAGGACCAAGAACAATGGCATCTACCACAGTCTGTGCACAGCCCAAGGTACGTATGCACAGTACGCATACTGTCAACAATCACCCTAAGTACACAGACCCCAGTACTGTACACACAACTGCAGAATGCCTAGGTTATGTAATCAGAAATAACCCCTACTATACAGAACATGTCTAGCCGTCTGATATCTGACTGGCTTGTTGTCAGGTATGTTGTCAATAGATAATGGTGTACAGAACATGTGCACCTCTTACTGCATTACATATGTACAAAGGTTGACAGTCTTGTGGCTGGAGCTAAGAACAACATTTACTGTCATACCAGGGTTTATTGTGACATATGTCCTATGAGGGATATGAAGTCAGTAACTCTCATGGCTGTCACCATGTACTGACTGCAATCCTCACACTATGCTTCTGCAGTTCTCAGATAGGTGTTCTGTGTGTAACACAAGAACCAAAAGGCTCCACACACTGCCATGTCTGCAAATGACCCTACAGATTGGAGTTTCCTCAAAAACATAGCACTGTCATGACAGGTATTAAAACATGTAGACCAGCCATATCCACACACACCCTGTTAAACTGACATTACTTTAAATGCAGAATAGCAACACTTACATTCTGTAGTCATGTCTGCCACATCCCCCTCCTGTCTGTTGGCCTCTTTCCACAGTTAATGTTGTTAGAGGTAAATTCCAAAACCATTTGTGATGCTGTTTGCCAAACACCAGATCTAAGTCCTGCTCACAGTGAATGAAAAGGCCCAACACCAACATGATGTTCCTAGACATTGGAGTATGTTTCCATGCAATTGGCTATGGGAATGTTACCACAGCTGTTCCACATACAATCAGCTAGAGGAGGACTGAAATTAATGTAGAGGCCATCAGCTGATCATGAGTATCACTTACAAAACACAAGCTGCTGCCTAAGCAAAGCAGATGTACTTCTCCACATCTACCAGAGAGGGAGTGAGAGAGAGAGACAGACAGAGACAAAGTAAGTCAGGGAGGGAGTGGGAGAGTAAAACTTAAACATGTTTGTGTCACACACCTACCAGTATGGGGTTTCAACCCCCTGACTGACTATGTATTGCTATCACATGTCTATGCAGTTATTGCATGAGCCACATAGCTTACATGACGGGGAGCTGTCCAAAGGTATATGTGATGGTGAGTGACATCTGCAACAGTGTTATAGTAGCGATATGGTAGGTGTAATACAAGTGCCTGTCCACATAAACAGGTGTCAGCATCAACACAGCCATGCTCTCTCAGGGACTCACACACATTGACACAGTTGGCAGGGTCAGGAATACACTTCCTAACTAGATAGTTTACCACAATACAGTAATGCACAGGTATCACATGCACCACAGGGGTTATCCAGAGGTTATATGGGCAAAGGGTATGTGAAGGTGTCTGAAATCAGACAGCATGCTTCAGTATGCCAATGGGAGTTGTAGTGAGTGTGAACGTGGTCAAAAGCATCATACACCACACACACAGACACAGGGTGCCAGAACTGACATGCGTGCATTGCTTCATGGGTGTGTAGTGGTTGGCTATGCCAGAAGGCTATACAAGGCTAGGTGAAGGGTATACCTAGGCATCAGGCCACACGACAATGGTCTGCAGTGTGACTCAGGGGTGTAGTGTCTGGATTGGCCCACACAGGTGGGTATTGTATTCACCATCCAGTCACCTGGGTTTCTATTGTGTGTGGCCAGTGCTATGCAATGCTTGCCATATATGTGTTCTATAGTCTATGACATGGACGGTGTCTGGGATGTACACATGTCCCACATGCATGTACAGTGACATGTGGAACCATACTTGGGGTGTCTGGCCCATGTTGTGTACACATATTGTTATCATTAGATGTGCCAGTCCTGGCCTCTTGTGGTGGGAACTGGTAATGGTCAGCAGGTTGACCCTGCACCTACATTGATAGCATGATACAGGTATTCCTTGGTGTTAGTGGCATCTGTCCATACAGGGCATGTGTTTAAGGCATGGTATGTCCTTTGTGGGTCACATTTGATGGCACCACAGTTGTTGCAGGCATCCAGTGGGGAACATAGTGAAGGTGCACTGTCTGCAATTACATGCTTATTGTACTGATGGACAGGGTGCCATGCCCTTTATAGTCCACTGCAATCACACCATGGTTACTATCTGTGGGCAATATGCAGGGTACTACCAACATAGCGGTTGTTGCCTAGGCAAGTGTGTTTGTGTATGAGACATGGGTTGAGAGTGTTCTCTGGGTAATACAAGGGTTGCTTACTTTGTTCACCAGGCCTTGATGTCACATGTGGGGGTATGGATTGGCACCACAGCCTTTCGGCTATTTGACATCTGCTATCCTTGTAAGGTGGACATTGTGACATATAATAGGGCCACCATATAAGAAATTTGCAAAACCCATTCCAAATGAGTCCAGTTGTTACACACTCACAGCCACCTCCACACAGGATACGAATGACAAACACAGACGCACACACATACCTGCCATGTCTGGGATTAGAACTCCTATCTAACTAGTTTATCACACTACAGCATTCCACAGTTATAGAATGTGCCATGGAGATTACTGGACTACTCTTTCCCCAAAGGTGTATTTCACTGGGAATGACATCAGCAGGCTTGCCAAAGTATGTCATTGGAGGTTGTAGTGACTGTGAATGGCCTCAAAAGCATTTCACCCTACACAGGCAAACAAACACACACATCCACACTTGCTATGTCTGGGAATAGAAATCCTACCAAACTACTATATCACACTATAGAATTACGCTGTTATAGGATGTGCCACAGAGATTTTTGGAGTACTCCATTCCCAAAGGTGTATTCCACTGGGCATGACATCAGCAGGCTTGCCAAAGTAGATCAGTGGCGGTTGTAGTGACTGTGAATGGCCTCAAAAGCATTGCACCCTACACAGACAGACAAACAAACATCCACACTTGCCATGTCTGGGAATAGAACCCCTACTGAATTATTATATCACACTACAGCATCACATTGTTATAGGACACACCATGAAGATTAGCTGACTGCTCCTTCCCTAAAGATGTATTTCAAAATGAATGACAACAGCAGGCTTGCCAAAGTAGGGAATTTGAATTGTAGTGAATGTGACTAGCCTAAAAAGTATTGCTCCCTATACAGACACACACACACACACACACACACACACACACACACACACACACACACACACACACACACACACACACACACACACACACACACACACACACACACACACACACACACACACACACACACACACACACACACACACACACACTTGCCATGTCTGGGATTAGAACTCCTACCTAACTAGTTTATCGCACTACAGCATTATAAAATTATAGGATGCACCACAGAGATCACTGAGCTATTTTGTTCCCAAAGGTGTATTTCAAAGTGAATGATATCAGCAGGCTTGCCAAAGTAGGGCATTTGAATAGTAGTGAGTGTGACTAGCCTAAAAAGCATTGTTCTCTACACAGAGAGACACACACACACACACACACTGTTGCCCTGTTTGGGATTAGAACTTTTACCTACTTAGTTTATCACATTACATCAGTACACAGTTATAGGATGTGCCACAGAGATTACTAGCCTATTTTTTTCTCAAATTTGGATTTCAAAGTGAATGACATCAGCAGGCTTGCCAAAGTAGGGCATTTGAATTGTAGTGAGTGTGAGTAGCCTAAAAAGCATTGCTCTCTACACAGAGACACACACGCACACTGTTGCCCTGTCTGGGATTAGAACTTTTACCTACTTAGTTTATCACATTACATCAGCGCACAGTTATAGGACATACCACAGAGATTACTGGCCTATTCTTTTCTCAAATTTGGATTTCAAAGTGAATGACATCAGCAGGCTTGCCAAAACAGGGCATTTGAATTGTAGTGAGTGTGACTAGCCTAAAAAGCATTGCTCCCTACACAGACAGAGACCCCCCCACACACACACACAGTTGCCCTGTCTGGGATTAGAACTTCTGCCTACTTAGTTTATCACATGACAGCATTACACAGTTAAAGGATGTGACAGAGATTACTGGGCTACTCCTTTCCCAAAGGTGTATTTCAAAGTGAATGACAGCAGGCTTGCCAAAGTAGGGAATTTAAATTGTAGTGAGTGTGACTAGCCTAAAATGCATTGCTCCCTACACAGGCAGAGACACACAAATTGTCATGTCTGGGATTAGAACTACTACCTAACTAGTTTACCACACTACAGCATTACACAGTTATAGGACACTCCACAGAGATTACTGGGCTATCCCTTCCCCAACGGTGTATTTCACAGTGACTGACATCAGCAGGTTTGCCATTGTAGGGCTATGGGGAGGGCAGTGTGTGTGCATGGGCCATAACCCATTCATCGAGAGGTAGACACATCACACTCAGGAACACACAGGTTTATAGTCCACAGATATGTGTATACAACTGCTACATGACTACTGCCTTGTACAGTCATGTTGCACAGCCAGCACTAGCACCACAGAGTCTTTAATGCCGAGGGATACTAGTGACTAATTTTTACAGTGAGTGACATTTACACATTATGTGGTTGTAGTCATTTGGCTGTGTTCTGGGTGGGACAGGCCTCATTATGGAAGGTTCTTTGTCACTGTCACTCCCTTCCACACATCTATGTATATGTACTTTTGGCATATTATAGTGTGTTGTCCTTGGATATATGTGTGTATTCCTATCCAATGTGTGTGCAAAGCATGACTGGTGCATACTGAGCAGTGTATGCACTAACATCTGCAACTGTCAGATATGTATGGTCCACTGTTGTTGGCAGACATGGGCTTCATTTGTTTGTGTGTGAGCATGCCCAGTATGCCCTTCTGTACTGAATGTGTGGATACATTCCAGGTAGATTGTACTCCAGTGCAGACCTTTGTGTTCTACACCTACAGCTAGCAAACTGTTTCTGCAGGATATGTGTAGATCAGTTGACTATATGGGGTCAAACTTTGAAAAGGATAGTGGGTACTGTAGGTGATTGTGTCTGTGCTGCTTCTGCTACATGGTACTGGTGTTAGCAGAGATATTCAAACATGTGTACTGTTATACACTGTGATGTTTTATGTCCTCAAGTACTGTCAGGTAGACATTTTTGCTCACAGTGATGTCCTGGGGAACACAGGATGAATGCAGCTGTGTCCAGTATTGTGGTCAAATGCCTACATATTCCTGGAACATTATGCCATTCTGGAGGGGAGCTGCAGACACTTGCTGCTTAGGTCTGTGTAACCAGTTCAGCACCTTGGTACAGTGATGGCAGAGGATCCCATATTTGTACATCCATCTCCGTGACAGTATGGCCTTATCTTCTGTGGCAATACCTCACAGCTGTACAGATTCACACAGGTTACCCAGAGGCAGGGGTCATAAGTCAGGACATTACCCATATTGTGGTGTTAGGGCAAGTTTGTAGCCACCCATGTTTGTGTTTGCAGCTAGGGCTAGTATGTGCGCATGGCTGTGTTTCAGACTTTGCACACTCCATGCTGCCCATGCTCTCACCCCCCTCTATTATTCTACTCTCTTCCATACATTATGCAAGCATTCTCTGATACTTTCCCTATAGTTATCACCTCATCACAGCTGTGTTTTGGTGTTGGTCCACAGTTCATGCAGTGGGACATGGTGGACATGTTACTGTGGTTTGTCCAAATGGCCTTGCATATGTGTTATGTTGTTATTTGGGTGTCCATGACATAACATACATTGGCAGGCAGAAATGAGAGCCATGTGGAAGAAAGATACCCAGACAGTTCCAATAGTAGTAGGAGCAACTGGTCTTATAAAAAAGAATTTACAATCGCATTTAGATATGTTACTAATTCATGTAACACTGTACGAATTGCAGAAGGAGTCATTACTGGGCACATTGCAGGTGCTGGGAAGAGCACTTTTGGCTAACATCAAAGAGTGAAACAATGCTAATTTCATAAACTTTAATTGTACTTCGACTTAGAAATGGGGTCCATTCCCATCATGGTATTAGAAACCCAAAAGACTTGGAGAAATTAATAATGGCAGTAAGGGTGAGATGCAGGCCTTTGGCAGAGGCCTGTAGGCCATTTGGTGGTGATGCAGGCCAGCTGTAGCAGGCCATTGCATTCTGTCAGTCCTACAGTACCAGATTGCCATAAAATATATTTCCCAGGGGTGACAGGGTAGGTGTGCTATGTGTTCATGCCAATACTTTCTATCAGTATTGATCAGGTGGTGTGGATGCTGGCAGGGTGCTGCTTACAGCTAGGGACACACCTGCATGGGACTCTTGCACTGCATTGTACATTCTTTCGCTATTGCCATACACAGGTGGGGGTCATATTGTACCCATTCCCAACAGCAGGGATAAGACCGGAGAGGTACCTGTGGGTGGTGGTTGGGTGAGCTGGGTGCATGTGTGCTATAGACACTACTTGCATCTGACTCACAGATATGCATGGTTCATTCCAGTTATGCTGGCTTGTGCAGGGACATCAGCTGTTTCTCAATACATCAGTCCTATCACCTTTGTGATCTGCAAGTGTTCGGCCAGACGACATCAGTATTCCCTACTACAAGCCCAGATAATGTGATGCATACCTGTATGTACAATTCCAAGGGTGTGTCCATTTCATGGTTACACATTATACACTGTATGTCTGGGGTACTTTTCCCTATGTACTGCTTGTATATCAAATTTGTTTGAATGCCACTGTAGCCCCTGGTATTAATAACCACATTTGTATCAAGCCAGAGTTGAAACATACTGCTACTAAGTTATAGTATTGGTGTTATTATACACCATACTTGTCAAACACTTTGTACTAGTTCAACATTTTATTTATGTATTATGTATTGCTGTTTTAGAATGATTTTTAGGGTGTATGTTTTTAAAATTTAATTAGTGTGTTAAGTGGGGGAGCTGCTTATTTAAGGTCTGTCAATGATGCATTATACAGTTCTGAAGAAGTCTTGGATGACAAAAGTGCTTGACTGACAGTGTTACTACTGAGTCATTCTTGTTGTGGAATTAAACATTTTTATTTGATACTACCAAGTCTGGTTCTTGGCTACTTGGAGTGGTGATGCTGGTTGTGCTTGTATATCTAGCCTAACAGTCATGCCATGTCCATCTTTCAGATGGTGACACATATTACCCCCATGCATTTAAAATGACTTACTGCTAGAATGTGTTATACTGGGGAGCATTGTCTTTGGCACAGCAGTTGTGAGGACTTGGCCCTATCATTGGCAGTAGTGGGCAATGGCCACCAGGTCAAACCTCAACATGCATACATACTGACCACTCTCACACAATATGAAACACACACCAACCTAACACACGCATACCTGCATATTGTACAGTTGCTACAATCTATCCTGCTACCTGGCCACCTCAGGTCATCTGTGCTCCACTGGTATTATACCTACACATACATGTTACTACATGTCTACATCAGATTGGAGGGGGGCACACTGGACTGTTACTACATTTCTACATAGGATTGGGGGGTACACCTAACTGTTACAATGTGTCTACATCGAATTGGGGGGCACACCAGACTGTTACTACATTTCTACATAGGATTGGCGGGGGCACATCTGACTGTTTCTACATTTCTACATTGGATTGGGGGGCACACCAGACTGTTACTACATTTCTACATAAGATTGGGGGTGCACACCTGACTGTTATAATGTGTCTACATTGGATGGGGGGGCACACCAGACTGTTACTACATTTCTACATAGGATTGGGGGTGGGGAAAACCTGACTGTTTCTACATTTCTACATAGGATTGGGGGCACACCTTAATGTTTCTATATTTCTACACAGGATTGGGGGTGGCACACCTGACTGTTTCTACATTTCTACACAGGATTGGGGGGCACACCTGACTGTTTCTACATTTCTACATAGGATTGGGGGCACACCTTAATGTTTCTATATTTCTACACAGGATTGGGGAGGGCACACCTGACTGTTTCTACATTTCTACACAGGATTGGGGGGCACACCTGACTGTTTCTACATTTCTACATAGGATTGAGGGGGCACACCTGACTCTTGTACACATTTGCTATGACTGTACTGGTATGTCAGGTACTCCATTTCATTCTGTATAGTAACATGTCATGCTGACAAAAGGCATATCAGTGTACTACAGGTCTTAGGTGTGATTGACCTACATATCAGTTTCTGACTTCTTACCCTTCATAACTAACATCCCACTGCCTGACCTGATGTAGTCTGTCTATGTAGGATTGGGGGGAGGTTACCCATAGCCATCATTCAGAGGCCTTAGCATGGCCTTTGTTTGTGTTTGCCTACACCTGTCCTGCTGGCTGAGACTGTTGTTGGGTATGTGAACCTCCCTGACTGGCATGTGTGTGTCATATGGACACACATGTGGCCCAGCACATTTCCTGCAGTGGGTTTGTCACCATGTGCAGTACTGGCTACTATGGTGACACCAGTATCTGTTACGGATCACATGCTGCCACTATAGGTGTCTACTATCTGCTGGCATCCCATTCAGCCACCCGATTCCCTTGCATGCTCACTTTCATACCATAGATACAAGTAACAACACATACCACTCCATTCAGCAATTGGTAAGAAAAGTGACTTACCTTGTGGGTGTGCCAGTATTGAGGATGGCGCTGGGGGGCTGTCTATGTCAAATGCGCATAATGCACTCCCTATACATGGTTGAGCAGAGGTAGTGTCATGTTTGGCATCCCTTTTACTGTATGTGTGAGTCAGAGTGGCGTGTCATTCCATGGGTCCCTCCTGTGACAGTGTATGTGCTATGCGTTGCCTCTTTGCCAAGGCCAGGGCATACTGGGTATGCCTCCTTCTGCCTACTGGGGCAGGCTCAGGTTGTTCCTCCTCCAAGTCACTCTGTGCCTGTGCAGGCCTTGGCAATGGTGGGGGGGCTGCATGGCCCTACCCCATGCTGTTCCTGCTGTAGCTGTTTCCACAGGATCATATTGTGTAGCATGGCACATACAATGACAATTTGAGTACATGTAGCTGGGGAGTACTGCAAGGCTCCACCAAATGTGTCCAGGCACCAGAACCATGACTTGTGCATCCTAAACACATGCTCTATTATAATTCTGGTCTGTGCGTGTGCTTCATTATCGAGTTCTTGTTCAGGTGTGTGTGCATTCCTGATGGGTGTCATCAGCCACGGGTCCAGTGTGTAACCAGCATCCCCCACTAGGAGACCGTGAGGGATGTCCCCATTGGCAAATCTCTGGTACAGCTGCATCAGATGCCAGATGTGGGAATCGTGATAGCTTCCAGGGCAGCCAGCACTCACATTCATTATTATGCCCTGGGCATTGCACACGACCTGGCAGTTGATAGAGGGGAAGCCCTTGTGGTTGATGTAGACCATACCCCGCTCACTGGGTGGTGCTTTGATGCATATATGCGTGCAGTCTATAGCACCCACTACCGCAGGGTATTCTGTTATTTGGTGGAAGAGACGCATATTGCTGGCCAATGCCTCACGGGTGTTGGGGAAGTATACGTGTTCACCTGCATGTGCTGACATGGCATCCAGGAACTGGTGGAGTACCCAGGATGCTGATGCCTGTGAGATCCCCATGATATCCCCAGTTGGCCTTTGGAAGGTACCTGTGGCTAGTATTCTTAGGCCTACACATACCTTGGTATCCACTGGGATGGGTTCACCTCTGTTAGTTCTGTGTGTCAAGTGTGGCTGGCACAGCTCAACAATTTGCTGTAGGAGGTCCCTATCCACCCTATAGCACTCCACTATCTCCAGCTCTTGTAGCTCCTGGTAGGTTACACTGGGTCTGTACACTCTTCTCCTTCTCCTCGCTGTGGGTTAGTCAACAGCATTCTCATCCTCACCGCACTCAGCCTCTTCCACATGTTGATGTATGATAGCTACTGCAGCCCCTATCATTTTGTTGTTTTTGTTTGTTAAAATTTCCCCACTTGTATACACCGGTGGTGTAGATTATGTGGGAAAAACCAGAGGGAAAGTTGTTTGCATAGTTTATAGTAGTGTTCTGGTCTGGGCTGGTCTGCTGCCTGTATAATTGGCTGATTCTGATACATTTCACCTGCCAGCTATGCTAGTTCTCCCTGATTACATTCCTACTGCTGTTTTCCCTTCCTATTGCCTTCCTGTTTAAGGCCAAGGGTGCACTGCACAAACACAGTGCTCAGATGTGCACAGAGCTGCTATTTCCTAGTTTACATTTTTTTCCCTTTAAAACCTGGTGTGCGGCGCGCACACCTGCTTAGGCAATGTTAGGCAGCCTCAGACACACCCCATTGCTTAGTTCTGCTAAGTTAAGGGCAAACCCAAGCCACAGGGCTCCAATATGCTTACAGTATGCCTGACACACACCACTATGATGTCAGCTAACTGCTAGGCTTGCACCACACTATTCCTGACCTTACACTGTTGGGTGCTGACTAGCACTGAGGGGAAATCTGGGATTCAGTGTCATTCCCCCCATTTGCATAGGATTGCCTGCTGATGCATAGTTACAGGTCCTGCACTGAGCCTCCCCCCTTAGCAACCACTATTCACTGGCAGTGTTGTCTTCTGCTTGCCATTGAGTATAATGGCAAAATAGTGATTTTTATTAGAATGCTTATTTCAGTTTTTTATTATTTTTCGCCTGATCCCGTTTGCCCACCGCTGCCCTATGCTTAAACAGCCGAAATCAGCTAAACAAAATAAAAGTTAATATTTTTAATGTTTAACTGTTTTCCATGCCACTTGCCATATATTTGGCCATTGGCATGCTTTACACATTATATACACCCTTTATTTGTAGCTGTCATGGCTCCGTTTTGCAGTTTGCAGAAATGTACTCATTTACTAACCCTAGTACATTTCTGCACACTACAATAGTCCTGCATGGCCGACTGACAGCTTTCTGGATCACAAATTCACATCATTTGCGTGGTGTTCACCTGCAAATGGGGTATTTTGCATACTGGAGCTGCATCCGTGTAGGACTAATGTAGGAGCACTCGTGCACATCCCTGCAGCTTATTCCTGGATCGCACGGTGGACATATTGCCTGCTGGAGCTACTGCACAAGTCCTGCACACCATGCAGGGCTTGCTGAATCTGGGGATTGGAGAAATTGGAAAAAGAGTATATTTCAGTATAATATGATGTGAGTGCCTGCTTAATGGGATCTTCTAAACAGCTAGCAATGCATAGCTTTACTTGCTACTTGAGCTAACGCATTGTGAATTATAACATATTAATTTGTGGAAACATGTCCTGAATACAAGATTTAGCTATGGTTAGCAACTGAATATCCCAATTTGGGAATCAAAGATCTGGTAGAACTCAGTAAAACAGAACATATGGTCTGTTTCTGAGTTTTCTGCTTGGATTAAATGTTGCTGTTTGGTTTAAATTTACCTACAGTGCTGTGAAGTCCTATCCTGTTTTATAATTCCTTTTGGACAATACTGGATGAAATATTTGGAATGTGAAGGAGTTTTGTAGATGACTTTATTTCACCTGGCAGCAGTGACAGAGATAAGATCAAGAGTCATGTTGTTGCTGTTAGATGAAATTTCAGAAAGATTGCTGTTGGTCATTAAGCCATTTATGGATTCTCTAGTAGCTAGACATTGTTGTTGAAGTGAATGCTGATAAAAAAATTGTCATCATCCAGTATGTATTTATTTATCATTTATTGACTGCTTTAGTCTCACTTGGCTAGTAGCATCTTTTCAGAGGAAACACAAGATGGTATTTATACTACAAGAGGAAATTTGGCCAGGGCATCAGGGAACTTCCCCTACTCTTGCATAGCAAGAAAGCATTGTGCATGATGCTAACATCTTCCATTTTCTGTTCCAGGAGTGAAAGTGGCCCAGAGAAACCAGAGGAGCAATGGAGGAAGAAATCAAGTCAAAAGAGCTGCAGTTCATAAATGGTAGAATCACTACAAAATGTGGAGGTGAATGTTAAAATTGTTGAGGTGCCAGTATCGGAGGAGAAGGAGAATGTGGAGCTGCGCAATGTGGTGACTAGTTGATACTGAGGAAGTGTTTCAGCAGAAGCTGTTCGAAAGTGAGTCAGAGAGTCAAACAGGAAGTATTATTACAACTTTCCAGTTGGGGGGTTGTGGGATGATTACTTGGAGCAGTTAATAGATCAGAGTGAGCCAAAGAATGGGGCAGCACCATCATGGAGGGAGATAATGAGAAGATAGAAGAAGGAAGGAAAAGTGAATCAGAAGAGAAGACCTATACGCAGAGTGTTATAGAAGGAGAAGGAAAAGGAAATGGAGAAGAAAGGAAAGAAGTTAAGAACGAGTATACCATTCAAATAAGTAACAAAAAGGACAAGGGACTTGGCAGGTAAGAAGTCTGGGACTCATTAATTGTGCCTTTGAGTGTCTCTGCAAAAGAGGTAAGAGCATTTATTTTAATTAATAAAGGCCCCCTGATTTACTAAACTTTCGTGCAGGACTAGTCTAGTCCTGCATGGAAGCGGACTCTTAGGAGCAGGACAGCAGCAGGCCATGCACATTAATGAAAGCATGCTGCCCAACCTCCTAGGCATACATGGAGTGTGTACGAGTGCAGGGGGCATGTCTGAGAGCAGCGCTCACAGAATAAACACACCCCTGCAAAGCAGAACAACAGAAAGTGGAATTAAATGAGCGAGGCTGCTCATAGGTGTCCGCATATCCCCATCAACAGTCCCCTATGTGTACAACAGCAACAGTACATATAAATAAACTGAAGAAAACCTGTTATATTTATCTTAAATCTGAGTACAGCTAACTGTAGATGTGCGGGTGTGCCCATCGCTTAGCTATGGTTAAAGCAGCTTAAAAGGCCGAAGAGGATAACAAGGAAGATATATGCAAATGAAGCAGCACAGCAATAGTGTAGTGGGCGGGACATCCGCCTAACGAGCAAGCATTCCCAGTTCAAGTCCCACTATAGCACATACCATTCTCCCATGTGAAATCTGTATATGAACATTTTTTTTCTCATATATTTCCTGTATAACCTACTAAATAACATTTAAATGTGAACTGGACTACTGTATTAATAAGACACTGGTAAGCAGGTTTAAGCACAAATAAGCAGTAGTAAGGATATATAAGCACTAGTAAGCATGTTTAAGTGCGTTCACATGGGGATAAGCATTATCTACACAGATTAAGTAAAGTAGAAGCTAACTTAGTGTTAGAAACTGTAACCGGAAGTTAGCAGTGCTTAGCTCTGCGCAAACCCGTGTACACCTGCTTTAATGTGCCGTAATCACTCTGTACCCAACGGCCCATGTTCTGCCCAGCAACAAAATAAACAGCTTCTGCAAGTCAGACCCCTGTACACTATAGTCACAGTAGTTAACCACTAAGCTATCATAGCAATACATATGAATGAGGTATCAGCAAACTAATCCACACCACAGGAAAATCAAACCAAACATGTGAACTGAATCTATGTACAGTGTGATGTATAACCTGCTACATAACATAAATATGTGAACTGGAGTACTGCAGTAAGCATATATGTGAGGTGTTATTGTAATAAAGTGTAGAAGTTCCCAGGACCCCATACAGTGTATGTACACATGAATCATGGATACCAGACACATATATAACCTGTAATGAATAATAAATCACTGCCAAAAGGCAAATTAAATGCTAATTAATTATTAAGCAATGCTAAATGCTATGCAGCTCAACTTAGTAATTGTAAGCAATGTGTAGGGCAGCCAATTCAATTTGCCTAGTGGTATACCTCTTAGAGCAGTGCCAACCTTAGGTAAGCAGGTGTGCCCATAGCTTAGCCTCTTCAAAACTGTCCAATCACAGAAAAGTGTGAGAAACTGGCCGTATTTAAACCCCACAGGTGGGAATACTACCCATAACTGGTTGTAGCTTCCTACTGCAGGCAGAATGGCTGAAGTGGGTAAAGGCACTTGATTCAGAGTGCAGCGCTGGGGCATCCAGGAGTCAAAAATCATGGTATGGCTCCTGGTAAAACACCATGAGGAGAGACTACTGCAGGGCCAGTACCAGGGCTCGGAGTACAAAACGGAGGCCTAGGATAGTCTCACCCATGACCTCACCAGTGCCACAGGCATCCCCTGGACTGGTGAGCAGGTCAGGCACCACCATGCTGACCTGAAGCGGTGGAGGGGGGATGTACTGGAACAGTGGATCCAGGAATCTCGTCAGATGCCTAATGCCCCAGTACTAAGCACTTATTCTACTAAGTAGGTAATAATTGCCTAGCTTGTGTATACTATGGATACGTATCGCTAGATATCACTGTATGTATCTGACAGTTGCAGATGAATGGGCTGCGAACCAGCAAGCCCATGATGCTAGGTTGCAAAGGCTGGTGTCGCGAGGCAGGTTAGTAATTATTCTGCATGTACTTTCATAACAGATAAATATAAGAGCCTGAGAAAGTGTCATACCAGTAGAAATAAAGGTGTACTATTCTGTGAATAAAGGAATAACCCCTGGAGAGTTTCTGTTTACTCTTCTTTCATATGTTGTTGAACTGTTGCATACTATAAATAGTACTGTTGTATTTAGCAGTGTTACCCACACTGTGGTATGCAGATAAAATGAGTATGAAGGCCTGTATAACAATGTTGGAAGTGCCAAGAGGTCAGTCATATTGTACAAGTGAGGGAGACTTAGACAGAAAACATTAGAAAGCTTCACATCAATTCCCTGATAGCACAGTGTACTGTGATGTTAACTGTAAGTTTTATGTCACACACAGCAGAGGTTTGAATTCCATGAGTGCTAGTAAGTTGTATGCATAATCATACCCCACACCTGTACAGGTTTTGTTACAATGTTCAGATATAAAATTGTATGCATATTCATGCCCCTCAGCTGTTCCAATCTGTCCAGCATGTCCAGATAAATGGCCCACATCACCAGCCTGGTAGCCTGTTCCCCTGAAAAAGCAGTGTGATGATCCAAGAAATGTAGGCAGCTGTTAATGACATATAACTAATAGATGTGTACATAGTCAGAGAATGTATATGAAAACAAACCT
>NC_056741.1:308777258-308794758 GCF_019279795.1 Protopterus annectens | reverse complement strand
GGAGTACTGCATTGCACATATAGCCACTCACAATTCAAAGGACATGAGATGACACACAGGTATGTATACACAGGCAACCTTTATTGGTGTATTTTAAAATAATGTATGCCATTACTTACAGCATGTAAATTTGGACTTATTTAATCAGTGAGGAATTCTAGGCCCACACAAAACAGTAGATGCAGACAGTGCGGATATATAACATACTATGCTGTCCAGGCCAAGCCCTTCAGTTTGTACAACTGTAGACAAAGGATTTGCTGTCAAGATAAGTAACAATAAACAATAACAGATGTAGTTCAGCAGCCTCCAGTTACACCCTGTAGTCAAGGCCTAGGGGGACATATATTACCTGTGGTAATGTTTATGTATCTGTCACATGTATGGACCCTGACCAACAAATGTTGTGGGAGTCCACGATATGACTGGGATGAGAGCAGGAATGCTAGCAGTAAACAATGATAGGCTATTACCGAACAACCCCTAACTGTATCACAGCAGGACAAAGCCAGCCATATATGTGGAGGACAGAGGCAGGAACACAGAGCCATACTCGCAATATTGCTGTTACACACCCTGTAAATTGCTGGTGTTACATGATTCATTGCAACATACCCTTATGCAGGAATAACACATCAGAAACACAAATGGATGTAGCCATGTACTGATAGCAGGCAACAGACAGTTTGCAAGGGATATATCTATGACAAGACTTGTAAGGGGCAAAGGCAAAAGCAATAAGACAATCCACTAGCCATTATATGGATAGGCCTACAGTTGAGAGCTATGCAGACAGACTGCATTCCATCCTAAACTACTATGTACATACAAACACTGCAAGACCAGCAATATACAATGCACATAACAACGCTACTCACTCTGTCTGTAGGTCTGAAACCTCTTATGATTGTGTAGTTGGCCTGTGTCTGCAAACCCTGCTGTAATAGGTACTGCAACCTGCCGTCTGTAACACTGCTGCCCACATACAGGAAGGATGTCCTCCATACTGGAAAGGTGAAGGGACAATGCCCACACGAGTCAGCAATTTATAGTACTGGGTTGCCATGACAATGGTTAACTGAATCACTACACAGCAGGCTGCACGCAGTTAGCAACTGTTGCACACTGATTAGTGCAGAGACCGTCAACTGATCATGTGCATCAGCTACAAAAGCCATGGTGCAATCCATTCAAACCAACTCAATCACTCTAGTGGAGAGGGAGAGAGAGAAAGGAAAAATAAAGACAAAATGAAACACACACACACACTGGGAAAAAAGAAAGCCTACAAGCCAAAACCAGGAAGGTGTCACAACCATCCTAAAAAAAAAAAAAAAAGGTATGTAAAACATAACGGTATGTAATTTAATGTAGTATGTGGTATAGATTAATAGGATATATGATGTTGAATGTTTGATATGTGCCATCTGTAATTGTCCCTGTAATGATATTCCACTGAACAACTGCTGTGGACAATACTGTCTGTCCCTGTAAGCAATGGGACATAACCGCCAACTGTGCAGATCAGCAATGAATGACAAAGATGTCAGCCATAATATCTGTGTGTATGTTAGTGTGGACAATAGCTGGTGGTGGAAATACTGTCGTCATGATAGACACATGGGTGTCAGAGCACACCACTTGCAGGACAGTCATGTTAATGTATAATGTAGCATGCACAAATGCCATAGGTGTATAACAGGCATACCAGCAATCTCACACCATATATACCACCATAATGTTAGTTTGTGTTCACATGTGACACCTGTCTGTGTTGCAGCAAGGCAGAACAGTGCAGCTGTGAATGAAAGACAGTTACAGAATGCAGACCAGATGTCTGTATACACTTCACATACAAATAAATATTTGTGCGATACAGAATGTGACACGTATGTGTACAGATACACAGATACTCATATAGACATAGGTATATCGACAACGTACAACATATATCTACACTTATATGTACATAAATGTATATTTATACACACACACACACACACACACATATATCTATATATATATAGATATATAGATATATATATATATATATATATATATATATATATATATATATATATATATATATATATATATATATATAGTGGCACTGACAATGGCATGCAGGTGAAATAATCTGTAACAGGCCAGCAAAGATAAGTGTCCCCACAGGGAGCATGCCTACAAACACATAGCACAAAGCGTGGCACATACACCTAGCCCAAAGTTTGGTACAATACAACATATGTCCCAATGGTAGGTAAGCAGCTGACATAATTGCATTCTGTGAACGGTTTGTTGCAGCTGATATGGTGGGGGGAGACAAATATGTGTATTAAGAACCCTGCTGTATGGGTGGCTCAGACCTGTTTCCATCTTTATGTCTTCCAGGGAACATGTCACATAGTCATCTGCCCGCATACAGTGCCACTGAGACAGAGGTTATTATCGACCACCTGGTACAGCACTATGAACTGCTGTTTGGGCGGACAGCCCATGACCAGCAGTAGAGGACCGTCTGTGGAACGAGCCAGTCCACAGGGTCAATGATGTCGGACTGCATAACTGCAGCTATGAGCAGGTCCGGCATCTTTGCACCGACCTGCTTCATCATGTATATCAGCATGCAGCTGTCGCAAGGGGGGACCACCTCGCAGCAGAGGGTGGGCAACCCACCCATCCACCCCTCACCCATGTGGAGGAGCTTCTCAGCAGCCTTGTGGCACCTGGCTACATGCAGCAACACCTGGCAGGGCACATTTTGGAGGTGGGTGCCAATGACACCAGCTGAGGAGCATGCAGGTAAGGCCCCAGGGCACATTGGTACACCCCTCTTGTGTATGCATCTGCATCTGTACAGGTACATCATGCAAATCTGAGATGTCATATACATAGTCTGCTGCTGTGCAGTAGTAATAAACAGTTGTGTATAAGCTGCAATATTGTGTAATTCATCTGTTGATGTAACATAATGCTGCACTCACCTTTTATGAATGCCACATCTGTGGCCACTGACATCAACTTTGTCACACTCCTATGCAGGTTCCTCCAGGATACCACCATGGCAGCAGCCCGTAGCCAGTGAGTATGGTTCGTGTTCATGCATGATGATAAACTGGGCATGTAATAGCTATGGGATATCCCATGCAAAAATCTAACACACCTACCCATACTGCATGCTGTACATGTTCACGTTTTGTTGCTGTGAAATGCAGTGCATCACAGCAGAAACCATGCTGGGGTATTGGAAGGGTGCAACAGACACATGCAAGTTAACAAACATCTGTCAATGTGCAATGTGTCCACAGGGATGTGAAGTATGGCAGGACACACGACCTACAGCAGGAACATGTGTGAATCAACACCACCATGGCTGCAGCTGCACACAATCAGGTTAAGTAAACATGGCAGATGCAACCCTGACCCCACAGCACTCATGACAGCAGTGTGTGCACTTCAAGGGATATGCACATGAGTAGACCTTACAACCATGCAGAGGTCTGGGACATGTGTAGGGCAACCCCCACAGCCATGGTAAGGTCCGCTGGTTGTCAGTGTAATAGTCTTCTACTGGTCATACATGCACTGCTGATGTGATCTGTAATGCAGACATCAGGCATTCACAAATGATAGCTGTTCATATATCATTCCAGGAATGAGTTGCTATAACACATAGGGAATGTGAGCAGCGGAGCTGTCATAACCAACATAGTACTACATATGCATCAATGGTTTCTAGACCTGTGAGGTGTGGTGCACAGTACAAGGCAGGGTGCGGAACAGGTCCACAGTAACACTTTGTACATGAGTGCATTGTTAACAGGGGGAAGGGCCATCACCTACCAACACAGCCCATGCCTCACATACATGTATACTGCCACTAGCATGAAGTCTCTATAGTTGCACTGCATGCTGTTAAGCACCATATGTAATGCATGTTGACAGAAGGGTAATGGGAGGACTGTGTGTACAAATATGCAAATCTGCATGTAGGAGTGTGGGGTGTGTGTGTGTGTGTGTGTGTGTGTGTGTGTGTGTGTGTGTGTGTGTGTGTGTGTGTGTGTGTGTGTGTGTGTGTGTGTGTGTGTGTGTGTCTCGATTGTGTTTGTAAGTGCAATCTAGTGGAGTGTGGACGATGCATGTCAGATGTGTGTGTATATGTGTGTATGTGTGTGTGTGTGTGTGTGTGTGTGTGTGTGTGTGTGTGTGTGTGTGTGTGTGTGTGTGTGTGTGTGTGTGTGTGTGTGTGTATGTGTGTGTGTGTGTGTTTGTGTGTGCGTGTGTATATCTGTGGGTGTGTGTGTGTGTGTGTGTGTGTGTGTGTGTGTGTGTGTGTGTGTGTGTGTGTGTGTGTGTGGCGGGGGGGTGCCCATGTATGCACAGGCGATAGTGGGATTGACCACATGGCAGTACTTCCCCTTGGGCTTGTGCTGTACATGTACATGGAGTGAGACTTGGGACACCAAGACAACCTGTCTGGTATGTTAACACAGGACAGCTGATAGCATAACAATGTCTGTAGCATGGAGCATGCATTGGGAGATGAAGTACATACCAGGTATACACATCATATTGCCAGTAGCAGATAGGTAACTTGCTACCCACATATGCAGCATTACAAATGCAATGGGGAATTAAAATAGCACATCAGTGACTGTATCCAGATAGTACTGTTGTCTGCATGATGAGTCACTTGTGCAGCAGATGTGGCATGGACTGAACAAGACTGTAGTATGAGGCTCTGGTGTGTGACATATGTAGTGAATGTAGCAGCCCCAACCATATAGGGGCCTTGTACACCATTATTGCCCATACACAGGGTAATACGGGATGACAGCAGTGAGGTCATGTATAACCTACTCCACCCAAGTCAGGGAGGTGATGGAGTGACAGGTCAGGTGTTGTAACTACACGTGTAGGCATGGAAAGGAATTATATTTTAGTGGGCAGTAGTAATGCGTGTATATTAGCAATTGCCATGCAGGATGGGGAACATATGTAATTGAATGTGGGACTGTCTGTAAACCCAGGGAAAGTGAGGTAGTAAGGTGGCTGTCAGTGTGAGTGTGTGTGAGTGTGTGTACTGTTATGCAATGCTGTACAGGTCTTAAAGTGCATATTTGTTTCCCCCACAGGTGATGAAGTGGGTCAGGGTCCCTCCTGCAATCAAACTGAGGTAGGTGTCCCTACAGACAACGATGATGATGATGGTACAGGTGAGGCACAGGTGAGGTTGTCAGAGGCCAACACAGCACCAACATGTGTCATCACCCTCCTAGCCACTCCAAGCCTGCACACAGTTACAGTGCCCCTACAAACCCCATCACATGTGGCCATAGCAGAGGGACAGTTGGTGCTTGGTGGCAATGACCAGGAAAGTGTGGTGTCCATGCCAACTGTGTCAGGTCACAGTCGGCATAGCCAGATGCCCGGAAGGTCACCACATCGGCCCGGAAGGTCACCACATTGGAGGACTGCAGGTCATCATGCCCCTGACAGAGGTGCCACAACTGGTACCATCAGGAGCATGTTTCAGGCCATAATGGAGGCACTGGCACATATGGAAATGCACACCAGACAGGGCCTGAGGCTGCAAAGGTCTGCATTCACAGCTGTAAGTGGCAACCTCCATGAACTCACTGGTGCCTTCCGTGAATATACCGAGGTCATGAATAGATGGTGGGCCTCCTCGACCGTAGTATGTCTGTGCTAGAATGTGTGGTGGGAGTGGTGCGACAGCCATGCAGATGTAGACCAGAAACACCATCAGCTGGCGGTCAACATGGACATACCAGGATGCCCAGCTGCTCCCATAGTGGCAGTACCAGCCCCAGCACACCACTGGGGCTGCTGTCCACACCACACAACAGCAGGCCTCATGCACATGGCCCTGGCCAGTCTCAGTTGGGACATGGTTCCAGTGGACATATGTCATCATCAGGGGAGAGTAACACCTCAAGGTCTGTACCTGCACATCCCCATGGAACCCCTGGTAGGCACAGTCAGCGTGTCTGTGGCCAGAGGCAGTGAACTGCACACCCTGCCAGGTATGGTCTGTAGCTGTCCAACATCACCTGTATAGGGCAGCCACATGGCGGAACTGTATGCATGCATACCCACATACTATGCAACCACATCTAGTGCAACCCTATACTGACACACACCACAGCACCATGCCCCAATCAATGAACCACACCCCTCACCCACACACATGGTGACACATGTTTGGACCACCCTTGGCCTCTGGCACACCAGAAACACACCCTGTGCATATGATGATACCTGTGCCACATCCCTGTCATCCATAACATTGATGCAGGGACAGGCTAATATGGTTCTGATGAACACGATGACTGTAATAGAGTGCTGCAATGTACTGCAGTGTAGAATGTAGTCAGGGGTAATGTGTACTGCATACATGTCTGATAGTGTAGCCATGCAGCTAAGATGACTTTCACACACCCTGTGCATATGATGATACCTGTGCCACATCCCTGTCATCCATAATATTGATGCAGGGATAGGTTAATATGGTTTTGATGCACATGATGACTGTAATAGAGTGCTGCAATGTACTTCAGTGTAAGATGTTGTCAGGGGTAATGTGTAATGCATACATGTCAGGTAGTGTAGCCATGCAGCTATGATGCATCTCAGCTGTTGGTAACACCACTTGTTATCCTCATACTGTTATCCATTAGTGCTGTAGGTGTACATGTGTCAGCAGGAGGATGGTCTGCAGTCATATTCCACAAGGGTATGTCAGTGTGGTGACACCATGGCTATGACATATCTGGTGCCACAGGTATGTATAACAGTTATTGGCTGTGCAAAATTGACCGGTAGCCTGCTGGTACAGGTAACCCCAGCTCCTATGTTCCCAATGTTATAGTTGCAGGGGATGTCAGGTATATATAGCAGGTATACTCGCAGACTATTGCTACTGTCATTGGGATTGTATTCACAGACATGGTGTGTGTGGGAGGTCACATCTGCTTATAACATGTATGTCATTGGTTACTGAAAGACATCCAAAGGACATCATTGTACAGTACCACTGCTAGCACGTAATGCCACTGTGGACTGCAGCAGAGATATTAGCCAATATATGTGGAGGATCTGACATAGTCTGTACAGTCCAGAGGTATACACATAAGCCCTTAGTGCTACACATGTGTACCATGCCTGACAATATGGATGTAGACAGCCATGTAGATGGGTATAACACATAACGACCAGTATATGATGTCCACCATAGGTCATGCATTCACACACCCCTGCCTGGCCTGACACAGTATGACCGCTGGTACAGGGGTGCCATGGCCACATACTACCCAATAGGTATTGACATACATCTGCACTGAATCCCACCGCCCTGTCTGACATACATGACTGTTAAGGGAGAGCTGGCAGCAGGACATCTGGCTAGTATCTGCACATGACATCCCGCTTGGTAGGTACACTCAGCTGCTAGGCATTTCACAATGCACTGTGAAGGCTGCTGGCAGACTGGCTCAACACTGGCCTACATCTCCTAAGGGGGAATACACATATACCTGCATATAAAGCAGGCTCAACAGGCATGTCACAGCACAGGGTAAGATACACCTGTGTGACAGTGCATATCCAAAACCAATGTGAACACAGCCAAAGCCACAGCCACATATGGTTAGCTAGCATGGTATTACAGTATATGGACCATGTGTTCTACACCATCCTCATATGCCCTACTCACAGACTGACCCTACATATACTGGCCTGCTACACAGTTTGGTCTGGTGGCTGTCTGTGGTATGGGACACTTGCGTTTATGGCCCTACAAACATGTTCACCACTACAGTACCATACGATGAGGCAGCATGTAACATCTGATAGTAGGGGAACTAGAATAATGTCATCTACCACAGTCTGTACACAGGCTAAGATACATATCAACACTACACACACTGTTGACATTCACCATAGGTACACAGACCTCAGTACTGTACGAACATCCACAGAATGTGCAGGTAATGTCATGTAATGTAACGCCTACTGTACATAACATGTATAGCAGTCAGATATATCAGTGGCTTGTTCTCAGCTATGATGCTACAAATTATGGTGTACAGCACATATGCACCACTTCATGCACGACATATGTACAAAGGTTAACAGAGGTGTGGCTGGAAGCACATACAAAGGGCCAATATTGACATGTTGCTGTGATAACCACATACAATTACTGTTGTTACAGGGTTGTTGCAACATATGTCCTTTGAGGGATATGACATCTGTGACTATCACAGCTTTCTCCGTCTACTGACTGCAATCCCCACACTACCTTCTGCAGTCAACAGCTAGATGCTCCGTGGGTGATACATGCAACCATGGAAACAACACTGCCCAGGCTGCAGATGACCATGCAGATAGGGATTCCCCATAAACGTGGAACTGACATGGCAGGTACTGAGACATTTACAACAGCCATATCCACACAAACACTGTAAAAGCAACATTACTCCAAATGCAGTATAGCGGCACTTACAGTCTGTAGTCAGGTCAGGCACATCCTCCTCCTGTTTGTTGCACTGTTTCCACAGTGTATGTTGTTAGAGGTACACCACAATCCATCTGAAATGCTATATGCCGCATGACAGATCTAGTTCCTGCTCACAGTGGATGAAAAGGGCCAACACCACCATGATGTTTCTAGGTATTGGAGTGTGTTTCCATACAATTGTCTATGGGAATGTTACCACAGCTGTTTCACATGCAATCAGCTAGGGGAGGGCTGTGATTCGTGCAGAGGCCATCAGCTGACCATGAGCATTACTTACATTACACATGCTGCTGCCTAAGCAAAGCAGGTGTAGGTTTCCACATCCACCTGAGAGGGGGTGGGGGACGCAGACAGAGGCAAATACAGGTCAGCGAGAGGTGAGAGGGTAAAACTGAAGCATGTTTGTGTCACACACCTAGCAGCACAGGGTATCAAACTCCTGACAACTATATAGTGCTAGCACAGTTCGATGCAATTATTGGATGCGCCACATGGGTTGCCTGTTCTGGAGCACTCAGAACATATATGTGATGGTGAGTGACATCTGCAACAGGGATACAGTAGCTGTATGGTAGGTGACATACATGTGCCTGTTGGCATGAACAGGTGCCAGCATTAACACAGCCACACTCTCACAAGGATACACACACACATTGACACACATGGCAGGGCCAGGTGTACAACTCATCAGTTGTGGGATTGCCACATCACATCACTGTGCAGGTACCTCATGCACCACACAGGTCATACGGGGTCTGTATGGGTGAAGGGGATGGGAAGGTGTTTGACATCAGACAGCATGTGGCAGTATGCCCATGGGGGTTGTAGGGAGTGTGGATGTGAACATTTGCAGAATGCAATACATACAAACACACAGGGTGCCAGTAGTGATATGCATGGGTGCATGTCTGCACAGGTGTGTGGTGTTCGACTGCACCAGATGGCTGTCCAAGGCTAGGCGATGGGTGTACCTTGGCATCAGGCCACATGACGATGGCCTCCATTGCGGCTCAGGGATGTAGTGTCTGCATTTTCCCACACAGGCAGGTATTGTATCCCCCATCTGGTCACCTGGGTGACTATTGTGTGTGCCCAATGCTGTGCATCACTTGCCATATCTGTGTTCCTTCGTCCATCACATCGACGGTGTCTGGGATGTGCACACCTCACACATGCATATACAGTGACATGTGGAACTGTACCTGGGGTGCCCGGCCCATGTTGTGAACACAGATCATCATCAGATGTGCCAGTCTTGTCCACCTGTGGTGGGAGCTGGTAATGGCCAGCAGCGTTACCCTGCACCTACACTGAGTGCATGCTATCAACATTCCCTGGTGTCAGTGGCATCTGTCCATATGGGCATGTTGTCAGGCATGGTATGTCTGTCGTGGGTCACATGTGATGGCACCACAGGTGGTGCAGGTGTCCATTGGGGAACATGGGAGAGGTCCACTGTCTGCAAGTATGTGCATATTGGACAGATGGACAGGGTGACATGCCCTCTATGGCCCACTGCTGTCACTCCATAGTTACTATCAGTGGCCAATATGCAGTGTACTACCAACATATTGGCTGTTACCTAGGCATATGTGTGTGTGTATGACACATGGGTTGAGAGTGTGCTCTGAGTAATACTGGGGTTGCTAAATGTGATTGCCTGACCTTGATGTCACATGTCTAGGTATGGTTTTGCACCCCAGCCTCTCAGCCATATCACATGTGTTATCCCTGTATGGTGGACATTGTGATATATAGTATGGCCACCATATAAGAAATATGCAAAACCCGCTCCACATTGGCCACAGGTATCACAAAGTCCCAACCACCTCTCCACAGGATATGGGTTTGAAACACACACACACCTGTCATGTTTGAGAGTAGAACGCCTACCTAACTAGGGTATTACACTACAGCACTACGCAGTTATAGTACACACCACGGATATTACTGGAGTAGTCCTTCCCCAAAAGTGTATTTCACAATGACTGATATCAGCAGGATTGCCAAAGTAGGGCATTTGAAATGACTGCGAGAGACTAGCCTAAAATGCATTGCTCCCTACACAGACAGTGACACACACAATACATCCAAAACTGTCACGTTTGGGGATGGAACCCTACCACAGTTCTAATTCACAATACAGCAGTATGCAGTTACAGGACATGCTATGGTGATCACTGGTCTACAACCTTCCCAGAGGTGTATTTCTAGGTGCGTGACATTGGCAGCCTTGCCAAAGGTGTGTATGTGAAATTTAAATGGTGTGAGTACCTTAAAAGCATTGCTTTCTACACAATCAGACATGCATGCATACACACACACACAGTTGGCAGGTCTGGGGTTAGAACTCCCAACTAACTCCTTAATCACACTATGGCCATACAATGTTACGGGACATGCTACGGAAATTACTGGGCTATGATCATCCCAGAGGTGTATTTCAAGGTGCGTGACATCAGCAACCTTGCTAAAGGTGGGTATTTGAATTGTAAGGGGTGTGAGTAGCCTAAAAATCATTGATCTCTACACAGTCAGACATGCACACAAACACAGACACACACTCACACACACATTTGCTGGGTTTGGGGTTGGAACTCCTAACTAACTAGTTTATCAGACTACAGTGGTACGCAGTTACAGGATGCACTATAGAGATTACTGTGCTACAGCCTTCCCCAGAGTTGTATTTCTAGGTGGGTGACATCAGCAGCCTTGCCAAAGTTGGGTATGTGAATTGTAAAGGGTGTGAGTGGCCTAAAAGGCATAGCTCTCTACACAGTTAGTGACAGACAGACACACATACATATGCACACACAGACTCACACACGCACAGTTGCCCCTAATGGGGGTTTGACCTCCTACCTAACTACATTATCACACTATGGCAGTACGCAGTTACAGCATGCACTACAGAGATTACTGGGCTACAGCCTTCCCAAGGGAGTATTTCTAGGTGGGTGACATCAGCAGCCTTGCCAAAGGTGGGCATGTAAATAGTAAGGGGTGTGAGTAGCCTAAAAGGCATTGTTTTGTATACAGTCAGTGAGAGACAGACAAACACTCACCATGTCTGGGGTTAGAACTCCTACCTAACTAGTTTATCACACTACAGCAGTACGCAGTTATGGGACATGCCACAGAGATTACTGGGCTACAATTCTCCCAAAGGTGTATTTCACATTGGATAACCTCAGCAGGCTTGTCAAGGTAGTGCTATGGGGTGGCCGGTGTGTGCATGGCCCATAAACCATTCATGTAGGGGTGACATGCCACATGTGGCCACACACAGGGTCATATGTCACAGGTACATGTATAGGGCTATTAGATGATTACGTCCTTGTACAGCCATGTTGCACAGCTGACACATGGACCACATAGTCTGTGGTGCTAACAGGTACTGGTCACTAGTAACTGCAGTGTGTGACATCTGCACCTGATGTGTTTGGGGCCCTTTGGCTGTGTGCTGGGTGGGACAGGCGTGGATGGCTCCTTGTCACAGTCACCCTCTTTCACACATCTATATCTATCTGCCTTTGGCTTATTATGGTGTGTTGTCCTTACATATATGTCTGTATTCCTATCCACTGTGTGTGCAAGGCATGAGTGGTGTATACTGACATGTGTCTGCACTAAGAATTGCAACCACAGGATGTGTCTGGTCCACTGGTGTTTGCATACATTGCCTTCATGTGTTTAAGTGTGTGAGCATACCCAGTATGACCTTTTAATATGTTGATGACTGCCATTGCCTTCATTTCTCTAAGTGTGTGAGCATGCCCAGTAAGGCCGTCTGTTTTGCATGTGTGGATCATGTCCGGCAGTTTGTACTGCACAGCTAACCTTTGTGTTGTACACCGACAGGTAGCATGCTGTATCTGCAGGGTATCCACCGATCATTTGGCACTGACTGTTGCAACATAGCGGGGGGAACACATGACTATTTCTATGTTTCTACACAGGATTGGGGGGTGCAGACTGTTACTATATTTCTATGTAGGGTGGGGGGGCACACCTGACAGTTGCATACATTTTCTAGGACTATACTGGTATGTCCTGTAGTCCATTTCAGTCAGTAGTCTTTCATATCGTGCTGGCTAAGCCATACCGGTGTACTACCATTCTTATCTTTTGATTACTTACACATTAGTTTCTGACTTCCTAGCCATCACAACTGACATCCCACTACCTGGCCTGCTGTAGTCTGTCCATGTAGCCCTGGGGTGGGTGGTCACCCATACCCCTCATTCAGAGGCCATAGTACGGCATTTGTTTGTGTTTGTCTACACCTGTCCTACTGGCTGTGACTGTTGTTGGGTATGTGACCCCCCCTCTTGACTGTCATGCATGAGTCCCTTATCTTGTGGGTGTCCCAGTATTAAGAGTGGTGCTGCAGGGCTGCCTATGTCAGATGCACATAGTACACTGCCTACACATGGTTAAGTACAGGTAGTGTAATGTTTGGCATCTCTTTTACTGTATGTGAGAGTCAGAGAGAGGTGCTATTCCCTGGATCCCTCCTGTGTCAGAGTATGTTCTATGAGTTGCCTCTTTGCCAGGGCCAGGGCATACTGGGCACGTCTCCTTCTGCCTACTAGGACAGGCTCACGCTGTTCCTCCTCCTAGTCACTCTATGCCTGTGCAGGCCTTGGCATTGGTGGGGGGCTATGTGGCCCTGCCCCTTGCTGCTCCTGCTGCAGCTGTTTCTGCAGCATTGTATTGTGTAGCATGGCACATACAAGGATGATTTGGGTACATGTAGTTCATGAGTACTGCAAGGCTTCACCGGATGTGTCCAGGCACTGGAACTGTGACTTGAGCATCCCAAACACACGCTCTATTATGATTCTTGTTTGTGCATGTGCATCATTATGGAGTTCTTGTTCACGTGTGTGTGCGTTTATGATGGGTGTCATCAGCCACGGCTCCAGTGCGTATCCAGCATTCCCCACTAGGTGACCATGTGGGATGTCCCCATTGGCAAATTTCTGATACAGCTGCGTCAGATGCCAGATGTAGGAATCGCACTAACTTCCAGGGCAGCCAGCACACACATTCAGTATTATGCCCTGGGCATCACACATGACCTGGCAGTTGATGGAGGGGAAGCCCTTGCGGTTGATGTAGACCCTACCCTGCTCACCAGGTGGTGCTTTGATGCATATGTGCGTGCAGTCTATTGCACCCACTACTTCAGGGTATTCTGCTATTTCGTGAAAGAAACGCATATTGCTGGCCAACGCTTCACAGGTGAGGGGGGAAATATATGTGCTCACCAATATGTGCTGCCATGGCATCCAAGAACTGGTGGAGTACCCTGGATGCTGATGCCTATGAGATCCCCATCATATCCCCAGTTGGCCTTTGGAAGGTACCTGTAGCTAGTATTCTTAGGCCTACACATACCTTCGTTTCCTCTGGGATGGGTTCCCCTCTATTAGTTCTGTGTGTCAGTCATGGCCGGCACAGCTCAACAATTTGCTGTAGGAGGTCCTTGTCCACCCTATAGCACTCTACTATCTCCAGCTCATGTAGCCCTTAGTAGGTTACCCTGGGTCTGTACACTCTTCTCCGTCTCCTCATTTTGGGTTGGTCAGCAGCATTCTCACCCTCACCACCCTCAGTCTCTTCCACAAGTTGTATGATAGCTATTGCAGCCCCTAACATTTTGCTTTTGTGAGTGTTAAAAGTTCCCCGCTTGTTTACACTGGTGGTGTAGGGTGTGGGAAAAACCAGAGGGGTAGGTGTTTGCATAGTTTATAGTGACATTCTGGGCTGGGCTAGTCTGCTGCCTGTGTAATTGGCTGGTTCCATTACATTTCACCTGGCAGTGAACCTAGTGCCCCTTGATTAACTTCCTACTGCTGCTTTCCCTTCCCATTGCCCTTCTGTTTCAGCCCAGGGGCGTGCCACACAATCGGTGTACTCCAATGTGCACACTGCTGCTATTTCCTGGTTTTAATTCCTTTATCTTCCTGTAGATCCCGTTGTGCACCGTGCACACCCGCTTACACTTTGTCATACGTGCTGGGCAGATTTAGACACACCCCCTGGCTTTGCTGTGCTAAGCTGGATGCAACCCCGAGCCACAGGGCTCCAATCCGCTGACAGTATGCCTGACACACCCACCCATGATGTCACCTACCTCCTAGTCTTGCACTCAGCTATTCGTACTCTTACACTGTTGGGACCTGCATCACATGCTGGGAAAAAACAGGATTCACTATCCTTCCCCTCATTTGCATAGCATTGCCTGCTAATGCATAGTTACATGTTTTACACTTTGCCTCCCCCCTAGCAGCCACTATTCACTGGCCAGGTTGTCTTTTACCTGCTATTGACTTGCATGGCGGAATACTGATTTTAGTTAGACTGCTTATTTTAGGTTTATTTTCTTATTTCCCCACCGATCCCATTGGCGCACCGCTGCCCTATGCTTCAACGGCTGTGATTGGCGGACATATAATAAATGTTGCATTTTGTACATTTTGCATTGTTTGCAATGCCAATGGCCTTCTACTTGGCCATTGGCATGCTTCCTCAATGATATGCAGCCTTTATTTGGGGCTGTCATATCCCCATTTTGGATTTTGCAGTACTGTACTCGGTTACTAACCAAGTACATTTCTGCATATTACACTAGTCCTGCACGCCCTGATTCCTGCTTGGCAGATTTACCTCATTTGCATGGTTTTCACATGAAAATGAGGTAATTTGTGTTCGGGGGCTGGGAATGTGCAGCACTAGTGCTAGAGTGGTCGCGCACATCAAATGGGTATGTATGTGGATTGCTCGGCCGCTATATTGGCAAAATTTCCTCTTACACTAATCCCGCACGCCGTGCAAGCTTTTGAGAATCCAGGGGAGGGACTTTTTTGACTTAGTCTTTGAAAATGGACAATATATGGAGAATTTCGTAGGAAATTATGACCTAAAGAATATGTTATTCAAGCTGTTTTTAGACAAGCTAAGAAAAGGATAATGGTAACGTTTAGAATGGAAGCAGAGGCTGCTGAATTAAAAATGCATTTAATAACTGTTTGCAAAGATGTGATGGACACTACAAAGATTTATGATGAAAGAAGACTGTGGGCTGGAGGTTGGGAATGTGGGGTTATACTGAAAATGGAAAATAACAGTGTGAGGTATATACCAAGTGTTATAAATGTGAATGGTAATAAAGGTTTTGTTAAATATAGGGGTCTACCTAAAACCTGTTTTTTTTTTTTGCAGAAAAGATGATTACTTAGCCCTGGAAGCTATCACGACTCCCACATCTGGCATTACTCAAAGGTGTATTAGTGGTTTGCCAGGGGGAAGATCCCATATGGCCATTTAGTGGGGGATTTTGGCAACACACTGGAACCGTGGATGATGACACTCATCAGAAATGCACACACACCCACACAATAATGCCATAATGAGGCACATGCACAAACCAGGATCATTATAGAGCATGTGTTTGGGATGCTCAAGTTACAGTTCTGCTGCCTTGACATATCCAATGGAGCCTTTCGGTACTCTCCAGCCACATGTGCACACATGGCCATAGTATGTGCCATGCTACACAATATGATCCTGTGGAAACAGCTGCAGCAGGAACAAAATGGGGAAGGGCCACACAGTCCCCCCCACCATTTCCAAGGCCTCCACAGGCACAGAGGGACTTGGAGGAGAAACATTCTGAGCCTGCCCTTGTAGGCAGATGGAGACGTGCCCAGTATGCCCTGGCTTTGACAAAGAGGCAACACATAGCACATACACTGAGACTGTAGGGCCACAGGGACTGATCTCTCTCTCTCTCTCTCTCTCTCTCTCTGTCTGACTCACACACACAATAAAATGGATGACAAACTTCACACCATCTGTACCTGACCATGTATAGGCAGTGTACTGTGTGCATCATAGTCAGCCCTCAAGCATCACCCTCACAACAGCTGCAGGCACAAGGTAAGCCAGTCTCTGTAACAAATTAAAATAATGGGGTGGAATATTCTGATAGCATATCTATGGTATTGATGAATCATGCAAGGGAATGGGGTGGCTAACTGGGATAGCATCAGACAACTGACAGCTCTGTGGGACAGCATGATGTGTATCTCCAGTACCGCCCTACCCACACCATGCAGTACCACCCTAGTCAACAAATACCACTGCAGTATATGTGGTAAGCCAAATAACTGTGGGGGTCATAGGTCACATGCATGGATGTCAAAGTGGAGGGCCCATACCCACCACCAATCCCACACAGCAGATCAGCTGTAGGCAACTATACAGAAATGCCTGGCAAAGACCCCCAAATGGTGACATTCATGAAATCCCCACCCACAGACTTTTACATAGTGATATCACAGCAGGTCTGTCAGTGGCAGTATGGCTTTGAAAGGTAAGAAGTCTGAAACTACAAATGCCTATGCCAAAACAATCTGACCTGTGGTTGATACTCTTATGCCTGTAGTCTGAAAGATAGAGCAAGCCACTATGCTACATGAGACCAAAATGTTAAGCAAATATCAGTACAGTCTGTGCAGAAGTGTAACGTGTACAGTCATGTCACCCCCCCATGGCCCCATAGAAATGCAGTAACATGTTCCTAGACTTAAGCAGCATCCAGCTGTCACCCAGACTGATAGCATAATAGTAACAGAAAACAATTGTCAGTAACACCCACAATCAACTTACTGATGCCATCCCAGGGGTGTCTCCTGTCGGCAGCATGGGAACATATGATCATCAGAATGCACTGCCCTGCTACAGATGGCCCCATCTGTCACACCTGGCCTACAGGCCTCTGAAAACTATGCCTATGCCTCACCCACAGTGCCCTTTAGGGAGTGTCATGGGGTCCATAACACCAACATAACACAGTCCATAAGATGCAAAGAAAGGCCATGCTGACAACTGTTAGGAGCAAACCTGCCAGCCCCAGGGAGCCAGAAATTGGTACAAAGCCATAAA